>NW_020523923.1:0-27267 GCF_003368295.1 Carassius auratus | reverse complement strand
CTTGTCTGTTCAACTCATAGACTCGTATAAAACCAATAGTTGTAGCAGTGTGCCCACAACTTCCTGAAATTGAAGTTGAGACCTCTCTGATCACCCCCCCGGTGGTTGGCTGCAGACAGTACATGTCATAAATCCCGCCCTCTTCATGTAACCGAATGGGCCTTGAGTCAAAATAAAAAATAAATTATGCATCAAATACAATTTTCCGAAATATGGTTTTGGTCATTTAAAGTAGTTATTAACAGCCTGATATATGTAAAATTGTTTGTTTTGGTTTAATTTTAGCTAGTGATCTGATGCTATAAAAATGGGGTGTGTTGTTATGGTTGATTGAGTTTGGGGCGGGAGTTTGACACCACAGCTCCACCTCACCACACTACTGCGCAGACTCTTGCTTGCAACTGGGTGTTCAGTGCCTTGCTCAAGGACACTTCAGCCACGGGTACTGAGGGTGAAAGAGAGTGCTGTTCATTCACTTCCCCCCCATCTACAAATCCTGTCAGCACTGAGACTCGAACCAGTAACCTTTGGGTAACTAGTCCAAGTCTCTAACCATTAAGCCACAGTTGCCCCAAAGGCTGTCCTGGCAGCGGTGGGATACTTGATGGATTAAGCCTTAAAGTTCTGCATAATTAAGGGCGTGGCCACTTGAGTGACAGGTGGATTGCCGCTGCTGACACTGCCATCGTGCTAGGTGGGTGTGGCTTTCGCAACCAGCCCCCACCTTTTCGATGAACCGGGAGTGGCACGCTTTGACGTGCTGCCAAGATGATGACAGCCTCCACTTTGAGCTTCAAAAAATGCTTTTCAGGAAACTATGGGTGAATCACGGGCTTTACTAATAGCAAAACTGTTTGACTGCTTCAAAAACAGCAACATTACCACCCCGCTACTAAAAATATTATGCAGTTTTTCCATTCTGAATCAATTTTATCGAAAATATATTATTGTCAAGGAAAGGTCAATTTGTTCGAAAAACATGGAACCTGTTTTTATCCTATTGTTAGTCATATTGTTTGCTTGGTCAGTGTCTTAGGGTTTTGATTCATTTGCTGTAAAAGGCTGTAAGGACCTTTGCTTCAAAATAGATGTAATAATTTAGCAAAGTGATGAACTGTAATGCGGTCAACAGACAGGGAACTAGGCCTATAAGCTGTGCATTTATTGAAAAATATAACTGAACGTCCATCAGTCAGTCAGAACAGACATTTAACATACCAGTAGTATAATTTGAATTTAATATAGTATAATTTATGAGATGATCAACGTATTTGTAAATTACCCGTATTCCTAATTCGACATTCTCTCCGCCGTACACCTCCATCCCTCCATCCAGAGTCCCAATCTCGCCAAAGAACAGACGATTAACCACAAGAATTCCCATCACAGAGGGACTCCTGGAGAAGAGACAGAACAGAAGGATCTTTAACACTAATTTTCGGTGGAATACAGACAGTATAAAATGTTAAACCAACAATACACACTCACTTTCCTGGCTGTGAAGGATCATTTTGATTGTACCACTTCTGTGGAATCCCACGTACATACACCAGAGAGCCCAGTCAAAACCATGAGCAGAGGCTCCATACTTTGTCACTTGCAAGTCATGGTAATTGACTTTATCAAACACCGGGCTCAGGACCAGTGTACGGTCAGCCTGGATACGTGCAAGCAGAGGCTCCGCCCTAAAAGTGAGAGAGTACTTGGGAAATATGTCATACACCATTAAACCAATAAATCAAAACACAAAATGTCAATCAAAAATCAAAATGTCTAAAACTTGAAAAAATAAAAGCCAATTCACAATATGAACAAACTATTTTGCATGTGTTATGTTTTAAGAAATAGAATATCAACTAGTCAACTAATACTTAATTCAGCCGACCAGTTTCACACCATTTGACATGGACCTCAATGTGGGCATCCAAAATAGCAACCACATCCCAGTGGCAGCCTTCCACCCTGAGATTCTGGCCTGGGAAAGTCCTTTCTGCTCTGAATGGGTCACCATCTTCACCAGGCCTGGGTGCTTCTCATTGATGGAGCTCATATAAACATGCAGCTGTGTTTTCAGATCTTCTGTTGAACAGATACATCCAGAATTAATAACTCATTTTGTGAACAATATGCCTCTGAGATGAAGGTTGGATGGGTTTTTTTTGGAGAGAAACCAAACCATTCGTGCTGTGGTCGTCCACCAGTATGATCTCTTTGAGCAGGTGGGCTGGAGTTCTGTTTGATGATGCTGCAAATTGCTCTTTGAATGACAGACAGAGCTTCATCCAGATAAATCAGCACCACGCTGAGGGTGGGCAGATTGTGGGGGTATTCACGGCCAATGCATCTACAGAAATAGATGAATGCATCAAGATGGATGTTGAATTTCAGAGCGTGTCCATAAACCGCTGAAACTCACCTGTGGTCTCGAGTGTCCGGCAGCTCCCGGTCCAGAGGCAACTGGTCACTGAGGAAGGCATTATAGCCGTATTTCTGAAAGAGATCCTCAGCCTTCCTCTGATCATCCTCAGAAAGTTCAACAGTCCATTGCTTGAAGAGATTTGAGTTTGGGAACAACTTCTTTGGGGATTTCTTCTCTGGTTTCTTTCTCATTTTCTTGATTTAAGGTTTTTATCTTCTGCAAGAATATTTCATTTTAATTATCATTGTCAACAAAAATAGCTTCAGATTACATTTAATACAAACCCACCATATTTGCACTAAGTGCAAATAGCGATAAATGCTATATAAACTATATAAAGTGAAAATACCATATTTCTTAGTAATAGATCCTATTTAAATGAAGTGCAAATAGCAGGCAATTTTTTATATGCTATTTACTAAGGTCAAAAAGCTCTATGTTAAAAATAGCAGGATTTTCTGCTATATATACTTCTTCTTGGGAATAGTGGCAATTATCTGCACCTCATAATGTACTGTAGTACATTATGAAAAAATATGCAATAACTTATTGAGTGTAAATTTTACATTTAATTAAAATTATTAAATGGATGCCACCTTATTGGAACAATATAAAAACCTCCATACACCTACCCCAACCCTAGACAATATTTTATTATCAACTTTTTAAATTGAAAATAAATGCTTTTCTGATGTGATTAGAATTTTCTTAGCATCACGAAACAAGTTTTACCTTGTTTTACCAAGAAGTCTTGTGTGATTTGCCTGGATGAATCACACGCTGGTGTATGAAGTTAGCGTAAAACAGCCTCTGCCAACAAGGCGGCCTATTTGCACTTAGTGTATAGACACTCTGTTAAGGGGCATTATACTGTGCATGTACATGTTAAACTAAAGGTGCACTCAGTAATTTATTTATTTTTCATATTTTTGATTGCACTTGTCAAGTCATATCACTAGCCTAGTAATATTAATCATTATTCCATGGAGAGAGTTGGCAAACACATTGAGATCACATGACCAGATGAAAACTTGCTTTATCTCCATAGTCCTACAGCTTTCTATACATTAATAATGGCTGACTATGAATAACACATTCAACATTTGTATGACTGACTGAAAACATCTGTTTTCATGTGACTATTCATATCACAGATAGAACAAGTTATTTACTTCCTTTGTGGAACACAAAAGAGAATGTTCTGAAGACTAAAAAATGGCTCCAGAAGGTTTTGACTGCAATGCCATAGACCATTATGATTAAGAAACATAAAGTGAAACAGTTATTAAAAGTTCACTTAAAGGTTTTTCATTATAATTCATTTTAATTGTTATTACAGGAATTTTAATAATAATATAGGACATTTTGAAGAAACTTTTTCCACTATAAAGAATCGTCTGTGCAATGACAATATTCCATGGATGTTAAAGGTTGTTCTTGCAACCAGTAAAGAACCTTTAATTTAAGACTGTTGGTAACCTTACAGTTTAAACACATATGCTTCATACATATGCTTCACCCAAAAAATGTCAAAGAAAAATTCTAAATATCTTCTTTTATGTTTCAGAAAAAAGTCAGGGTGAGTCAAATATATATATCAAATTTGATTACTTAAGATTTAGGCAAGGCCACGCAAGTTTATATATATAGCACATTTCAGACAAAATGGTAGCTCAAAGTGGTTTACATAAAAGAAAGTAAAATAATAATGAAGAAAAAAAAATAAGAATAAAACAAGCAATTTTAAAACTTTTTTAAAATTATAAAAAAAATACTTATTTAAAATGAATTTAAAACAGCTAAAAAATGATTTTACATAAAAAGTGAAAATATAGTACATTGCACAGTGCTCGTTCAATAAATGCAGTTTTAAGTCTAGATTTAAATGTGACTAGTGTTTTAGCACATCTGATCTCATTATTTAACATTAAATACTCACCCCAAGGCTATTAAATGAGCCTCTAGTTTGTCCAGCTTGTCAAGAAGAAGTTTGCTGTGTAATGAGAAGTTCTGCTGGACTTGGTGGAGCTGCTTCTCTTGAGTTTGTATTTCCCTCTTGACATAGCTCATATAGAGAAACACCACAGCGACAGACAAGACTGGAAACAAGCCCTTCACACAACTTATTCTCATGATGATCGGAACATCAAAGATCACATGAATGCTTTTCTTGATGTTTTCCGTCTTCAGGTGTCAGTTACTCTGTGAGGCTGGCACTGGTTTACATTGTTCGATTTAAGCTTTTGCGAAACGAATGTTTGCAGAGTGTTTGACACTGATGTTGGTTACATTAATCAAAAGAAAACAGGGAGGGAGAAAACCAGGACATTGAATCCTGGTAGAGTTAAACACTGGGTACTTGAAATGTTATTTAGCTTTAATTTAATGATTACAGATGGCACTTGTTATATCAGTCATTAATGCATGTAATATATATACATATACATACATACATATATATATATATATATATTTATTTAGTTTTTTTGTAAATGACCCAAATGAAGTTCACTAAACTATGAAAAGTCAAATATACTTGGCAGTGCAAAATTTACAATGTGCACTGTATTTATTCACAAAATATTGTTCACAAAAATTTTGTATTTTACAAAAACATGTAGTACTCAAAACCTTAATTAAACAGACTTGGCACACAGTATTACACATCAAGTTAATTAATGAGGGAACACTCTGGTTATGCAAACAAGACCTACAAGTTACACAGGATATTTTTTAACTATAAGATTTTTTTTGTTTGCAGTTACTCTGTGAACGAAGTGCTGATGAACTGGTTTTCAGTTTTACTTGCACAATGCTTTCACAATACATATTGCTCAAAAGAAGCTCTACAAACATAAAGGTCCACCCCATATAACTGTGGTGAGGAAAAGCTTCTCTAGTTCTCCTCTCCTCCACGCATTGCTCTTTTTAACCACTAGATGGAGGCATCACTTTCAATTCAATTAACTGAGGGATTACAACACATTAATTTACAGCAAATATAAGATGCTTTCAATACTCAAATGCAAGGAGGTTCATATTTCATTACATTACAAAAACATCTCATGTTGTGTTCAGGATCTTCTTTTTCCCAAAATTGCTAGTTAATGTTATTGCATTAGACTAGGGTTTCACAACCTTTTAATTTTTCTGATATTTTTTGGTTCTGTGGTGCTCCCAATTTGAGTTTATACATTTCTTGCTATGCTATATTATTACCAAATATTGGATTAATCTTGTTTCCTATCAATTTATACAGATTTTGTATTTCTCTTTGGAATGGATTGATCGCAGGCCTCATCGATCTGAGCTGATGCACCTAGGTTTTATCCTAATAAAGCATAATGAGAGATTTACAGACAGTTTTAAAAAAGCCCAGTGATGCACATACTATGCAACAATGAAATGTGATGCAGAATATTTGGTAAAACTGATTTTAGTATATTACACAATCTTTATTTTATCAAAAAGTGGATATTTACAAAGCTAAAACACACCATTAAAAAGACATCCATATATATCAAGCAAAACAAAAAAGGTATTTCTTCCCTAAATAATATTGTAAGTGAGGAATAAAAGGTCTTAATTCTGGACACATTTCAGTATAAAATATCCATTCTGAAAACAGACTTCTTACCATTTTTCTCAAACCATGAAAACCAAGATATGCCCCATGCACTATGAGTTACCGAAACCTTTCGATGACATTGTTTCTTTAAAACAAGCTTGTTTTAACTTAGTTTGCAGCAGCATTAGGGTGAAGGGGTTTGACTCGAGCCAGACGGGAAAGTCCTAAACGCAGTCCCTGTCCGGGAGACTTCACATGTGCATTCTGAGACGCGCCTGGACTCCGACCAACCTGACCTGGAGTTACAGAGTTATACAGAGTTTACAAGAGGCCACTTTTGCTGTTTTGAGCTGTTCTGGAAAAAATTCACAACTGCACAGTGATGGTTTGAGTCTTTGTTCTCACCAGGGGGCGTCCACTTAGGCAGTCTGGCCCCTGCAGGACTGGAGCAGGCTGCAGGTTTAGAGAGAGGCGGAGTAGTGGGCGTCTTCTTCAGTCCAGACACAGAAGCAGCAGGACTCCGACAGATCGCTGGGCTGGGAGCTGCCAGAGAAAGAGATGTTATACACCTGATATGATCTTTCAGCAGACTGCTATATTTAGAAACAGAAAATAAAAAAAATACCCGAGCTTTTAGCTTTTGAGGCTTTTGTTGGCTTTTTGTCTTTTTTTTCTGTCTTGTTCTTCGTAGCCGGTGGTGCCTTTTTTTCTGTCTTTTGTTTCAACGCCGCCTTTTTCTTTTTCACAGTGAATGTCTCGTCTTCACTCTCATCTTCTTCAGTGAAGACTGCATCACTCTCCGAATCTGCAACAGCGACAACCTTAAACAAATGGCCACATTTTTGTATCTGAAGTATGACTGAGTCTAGCCCTATAATAATGAACAGCGTGAATGTCCTCAGATCACCTGGTGTGTTCTCAAGCTGGTAGTCCTCGTCGTCTCTGTTGTCCTTCTTCTCCTGCAGTGGTTTTCTTTGCTTCCTTGAGGTTTCCTTCGGTTTAGAAACACTGGTAGGGGAGGCGTCTATACTGATCAGATTCAGCCCTGAAAAACAGGACAGTAAAAACAGGTGCATATGCATAGAAAATTACAAATTGTACCAATGTAACAATCATAGAAGTCTTGTTTTTATATATATATATATATATATATATATCAGCTTCATTGTGGTCTAAAAATAAGTAAAAAAGCTAATTTGTTAAAGTCTGACTAATAACAAACCCGCATTACCTAAACTTCTGCCATCAATGCTACAATTTGACAGCACTGGAGGAGATTCTGGAGCAGGCTGACCTTCGCCAACTGAATCAAAATCAAGGGAGTTTTCTTTAGAGTTTTTTCAATGGAAATATGTCAAATAAAGCATTGTAAATATGTATTTAGAATCAGTACAAATAATCAAAGAAGACAGAATCAGCCTGTGGCCTTGTAAAAGACAAAACAATTATTCATTACTACCTAAATGACTGCCCTCTGAAGTACAGTGTATAAGAACCGGTGGCGAACACTGAAGAGGCTGAGATCTTTCATTATCATCTGCAGAACACAGAGAGGCATAACAGTATAATATAGCTCTCTACCTGAATGAACTGTACAATGCTTCATTATGCTAGTAGTACATTCACCGGTTTTGGTTTTAGGCTCTCCGTCCTGTGTTCTTGATGTGTCCAGCAATGATAACAACAGAGCTGCCTCTAATTCTCTTTCATAAAGTTTATCATCCACAGACGTCCTGAAAGAACACAACAGTCATGAATCAATGGTGATATATTACATACATACAGACATACATACATACATACATACATTATATATATATATATATATATATATATATATATATATATATATATATATATATATATACATATATTGTTTACTGTGTTAACTCAACATTCAGACTAGTATAACTCAGCCAGTAGACTGCTTTCATTTATAAAATATAATAAAAATAATGAGAAAATTCTGATCTCTTTTCACAAACACACAGATTAAATGAATAAAACATATTAATAGAAATATAAACAAAATAATAAAAAATAGTGAAATGAAAACAAAACACTATAAAATAAAAAAATTAAAAAGAAAGAACAATTAAAAATAAATAAAAATAAGAACATTCTGATCTCTTTTTCATAAACACAGATTTAATAAAAAATATAATAAACAAATATTTAAACCAAATAATAATAAAAATGTAACTAATTAATTAAAAATAATCAAATTAAAACAAAAACAATATAAAAAACAATTAAACATTTTTAATAAATAAAAATAATAAGACAATTCTGACCTCTTTTTCACAAACACACAGATTAAATAAAGAAAAATAATAAACAATAAACAAAAATCTAAAACAAATTATCATAAAAATACAAAATAATAAAAGTAATAAAATAAAACAAATACAATATTAAATAAAAGAAGTAACAATTTAAAATAAATAAAAATTAAGAAAACATATTTTATAAAAAACTAATATATAAATTGTATAATTACACAGTATACAATATATATTTATTTGGATATTGATGAATTTGAGCTGATTGGTAATAAAGTGTTTTTGGTAACCTCTTCCTGCTTCCTGAGCTGGTTAGATCAGCGACTTCATTTGGAGATGCACTTGTAGTTTTGTGGTTTCTCGAAGAATTAGGGTCTTTGGTGGCTGTTCGAGGTTTTTTGGGAGGAGGCTTCACACATGCAAAATCTTCATCTGTCACATAAAATCGTGTAAACATTTTAAAACATTTGGCTTTAGCTCTAAGCATTTTGAAGTAATATTCTGAATGTAAATCTCTCACCATCATCATCATCTTGGAAGACTGCGTAGTTGACAGCTTTCTTATCTCTGAAGACAGGTAGAAAACAGACTGATTCAAACAAGTAACTGATATTTAAGTTTTCTGAATTCACAGTGATTGTTCGTGAAAGTATCAGTATATTAAATGCCAAAGACAAACACCTATCATGCAGATCCAACAACAAACACAGATATAGAAAGTAGCATGACAACCATGAACCAAAGTATACATTAAATGTATTTTGTAATGAAATTATGGACGTATTTGGAAAACAAACATACACACCTGGATGATCGGTCCATTCTTTAGGTCAAAAGAGAAAATAAAACGTCAAGTTATGCCCTGTGAACGACTACCGGAGATTTTTAAAAACCTTTTGTATCTAACTCACTTAAAGTTATGCTGCAGAACAACCAGCAATCATAATTTTTTATAACTGTACATTTGAAAACATAACGGTCACTTAAAAAGTCTGCATCTGTGTCATAAGCTTTATATGAATGTTGTTTTGGTGAGAGCTGATGTAACGAAACCATAAACGCAACCCGCCTGAAAACAAACGGCGGAAATCGATCTCTGAATTCACCATTTTACATTTCATTAAAACATTTTCTATCGCTGTGTTTATAGTTTGACACTACGTAGTGGATAAAATATATAGATTTTTGTCTAATTATTTAATGAAAGGAAAACCGAAAATTGTTCAACCTAGAACAAGATTTTTGTGCATTTTGCAAAGAATCTCGAATCTGCGGATATGGTTCTGCACTGGTTTAGCGTGGGCGCGGGAATACGTCACACCAAATGCTTTCATTTATAAATTATTATATTAAATATTATATTATTATATTATTAAATTAACGTTATTGTTTTTTGTTTTCAAGGTTTTATGTTGCTTTTCTAATAGTTTATACTGTCTCTCAGTAAACGACTTAAAGTCTTGTTTAGAGATACTTAGCATAGTATTGGGGGGGGGGGGATGTTTATAAGCAGATTTATAAATGTTAAAAGCAGATTAAGTCTGACTGTGATACAGGCTACAGGCCTATTATATATTTTGAGGTTTGGGGCTTTGGGGCATCCATGCATGTCTTGCTTCAGTCTAATAAATATAAATTATCCAAAATTCACAATTTAATTGTTTGTTACAAGTTATTTGCATCTGAGCCAAAAATCATGTCCTCACCCACATTCTGGATGTTTTTTACAGAGGGATTATTATTATTTTTTTACCTAAAAAGCTTTTTAAACCTAATTTTATATATATAAAAAATATTATATATATATATATATATATATATATATATATATATATATATATATATATATATATATATATTCTAGAAATGTGTGCATATTTAATTAGACAATGCATCATTTGCATGTTTAAAATAACTTCAGAAAATTTGTAATAAATCAACTGGGGATAGCTGATTAAAATGTTTACCTTATTCACCTGCGGTGTCTTGCCTTAATTCAAGACACAATCCTCAAATCAACTTGTCTAATAAATCTTCTTTTATTATAAGCAGGTCTATAGCGTCTATAGGTCTATAACTTAAAGGATGACTCTAAGCCATTTCATCCTAAAGCAGTCACCTTTGCGTTTGACATTGGAAACAAAAGGGAATGTGGAAAGGTTTATTTTTAGAGACTGATATCTCAGATTGGTTCTGAGTGTTTATTATTCGCCTCTAATGAAGGGAAAGTCAGTTTTAAAAGCGGCTAGATTTTCAGCAACTAAAAAGCGATAAACAGATGAAGTATTTGAATCAAATACTCCCTATTGAAGACAAATAATACACAAATAAATAGAAGAACATATATTCTTTAATCAATAAACAAAATTGTATTTATTTAAAACGGGTATAACATTTCACTGCATACTATCTAACACTTAAAGCAACCATATAAATACCATAAATAAAACATGTAATTATTAAATAAATAAATACATTGGCTGTTTTCCACAGGTGGTGTCCAGCACCAAAGACAAATTCATGATGATGAAAAAACGGTTTTGGTTGTTCAGGTTTGGTGAGATGCAGAGACAAAACAGCCTAAATAACCTGTAGATCTCCAGAAATAGCTACTAAAGGCTCCTCATTGGCACTGATGGTTCCAACAAGTTTCCATGGAGGAACAAAGGTTCTTTTATAGTAGAGGTTCTTCACGCTTAGAAATGTTCTTTTAATAACTTTTATTTGGGAAAAAAAAAAAAAAAAAAAAAAAAAAAAACCTTTAGCCTATTTTGGAACCTTTATTTTTAAGAATGCACACGTGAAATTGATTTGAAATATATATGTCCTTAAAAACACTTATTTATGATGAAAACGCTGGCGCGTCGGCTTTGCGCAAAGCAGCGGTTCAACAGTCAAGCCACGGAGGATCTGTAACTTTATCCGACAACTGCTGAAATCCGGGGACTGTCGGGGCTCGTGTCGTGAAGAAGATCCCACGGGTCATCATCGGAAGGGGAAACCAGATTTTCCCTGGAGATGTTTAGACCCTCTGACGGCTCAAAGTCCAAGTCCCCATCGTCCTCCTGAGCAGCTCTGGAGTCCGACGCCTCTCCGTTCCGGAGCGCGTTCAGCGGGTCTGATGGGTTCACCTGCCGGTTCCTCCTCTCCCGGTGCTGCAGGCGCTCCAGTGGAACACTGTTCTTCTCGGATAAGAAGAGAGACGACTGGGGGAGGTTTTGTCCTGCTATGAACACCTGTTTCACCCCATCCAGGTTAAGCAGTATGCCATGCTTAGTGGAGTAATACACGTCACGATGGTTTTCCAAAAGTTTGTGGTGAAAAAGACAGTCTTCCTTATTACAAACCGTCTAAAGACATAAAAATGTACAAATAGTTAGATAATGAATCAAAATTATTTGATTTATCTATAGCGTCATACTTTTTTTTACATCAATGTTTAAGCATGTAAAAAGCAAATCTGAAATCGGTTAACAAAAAAACAAACAAACAAACAAAAAAACATCAGCGTTAGGTAATTAATAGATCAGATCTAGATCTATATAATAAAAAAAACTTACTGTTAACAATTAAGAAAAAAATGTTCAACAGTGTGGGCTGTAACTTTTGTAGATATAAGCCTAGCCTAAATTTTTATTTAACCCATAACATTTAGTATGGCATCAATTAAAGTATTTCGGTTGTTTCGGTAGCCTACTCAATACTGTTGACTTGAAAAACTTCAGTTATCATTAAACTTCAGTGTTACCATTTTTAAGTCACCATTTTATGCACTGACTGCATATAACCGTACAAATATGAAGAGCTTAAATACGATTATAAATTACTTTTTATAGCCACCTTGTTTTAAACTTAAATGTTGTTTACAATAGATGAATACTTACAGAAGTGAAAAGAGTTCCTCCTGCATCCATGCACAAAAATCGGTTACTTTTCACTCCAAATATTGCCAGACGGTCTCTGCTCTCTGATTTCAATAAAATGACACCTGTTGAGCGCAGAATATAAAGAGGAACAGGCTGTGAAGGACAGTATTTTTTTATTTTTTTATTTTTTTATTCTTTGAGGTCTTGATTTTTATTTTACTGGCCTAATATCCTAAATATGGATATTAAGCTGGTCAAAAAATATACTCACTGTAGGACCCCCGGTTTGTAGTTTTGCGCACGTGTCCATTCAGGCTGATCTCTAAATAGAAGTTGTTTAAGTCCGAAGTGGTCTGAAGGTGGATGTACCTCCGCGGGTTCCCCCAATTGGAGCCCAGGAGGGGAGAGGGGTTAGGGGCAGCATCCGCAGGTCTGAATCCCTGGAGAGCCGCGATCCACAGCGCAAGGACAGAAGAGCGCAGCATGTGCAGTTTGGAAAGTGCGCAACGCATCTTCACAGAGCGCAAAGTATCAATGCGTAAAAGCAGCGTGCAGCGCTGAAGAAGTTGTGATGCGTGAAAGTTGGTGAGTGCAGCTATTTAAACGCATCCTGTGCCACTCCTTTACGCAACACTCGCCCGCAGAGCCAGAGGATGTGAGGAGGCGGATTCAACATGTCCACCTTCTGTTTGTTGTCAGGGTAATTGACTGGTAAACCATAATTGGCTTTGTCAATTTGGCACAGCTTTGGCTTTCTATGACGTCTTGGTGTCTAAACAAAACTGAAAACAAGAATGAATTTTAATAGTTTTTGTGCATATGAGAATCATTTTGGTTGTCTCCCAATGTTTCTCAAATGTTAAATCAAGCTATGGTGTATAAGTAAATATGTGCATTTATTTAGCCTATATATTTAGGATATATAGGCCTAACCTATAGAAAAAGTACAAAGCTATTACTAGGGCGATATCTTAAGACAGAAAAGTTAAAAGGTACATCTTTTTACCTTATCTACTCCACAATGTCACATATTGCTGGCCTACTTTAAAGAACAAGTGTATACTTTTTTAAAGGGTCCCCAGTGACTGTTTTGTACCTTTTTTTCTGATAATTTATTAAATGCATGATATACTGAACGGAGAGTTGGATAAAAACGTCTTTCAGACGAATATATGTCAACATAATGGAAATATAGTATGACCCCAATCTGAACTTCCTCAAGTTGGCCAGCAGAGGGAACTTGTGACTCATTCACGAACAAGTAACGCAGCAAAAATTGTCCCAACATGAGTATAGCTTATGTGTGCAACACCATTTCATTTCATTTCATTTCATTTCATTTCATTTCATTTCATATATATATATATATATATATATACAAACACAATAAATGTGTTGCAAGATAAGAGGCAAACCCACATATACCAAAAGCTTTAAACAATAATAACAAGTCTAATACACAAATATATACATAATTATAATATAAAAAATAATTAATAATTTCCATTATTCATAAATAATATTGGCTAATATATAATATGATATATCAACATACATAACAAATTAACGATTGTAAACTTTATAATATATTAAAATAATATAGTCATATTATTTATTTAAAAAAATGTTTTATATCAGGAGCAATAACCACAATTTGGGCTTGGAGAAGTAATAATTATCTCTCAAAGAGGTAAACATTTTATAACTTTTAACATTATGAAAAAAAATCCAAGGGATTTCATGTTTTGCATATATGAATCAGACAAAAACATCAAATAACCATGACAGAGAAATAAGTTTATGAATTACTAGCGAGTAGTTTATTGAACTGTTGTCATGTTGTATTCATGATCCTGTATGAGTGTAACATTCTGTTATTTCTAGATAAATAAATAAAAAATCAGTTCTGGCACACTGTGCATGACTGCTCACTGTACTTGTTACTTTGAGCATAATTAAAATGTGAAAAAATACACATGCATATGAAAAAAAAGTGAAAAAAAGTAAAGAAAATAGTTTTATTAACATCATGAATATGATTCAACTGCTGTGCACAGCACATACGTAGAAAATTAAAGGAAAAAAATATTTTTCTTAAATATATTTGTATTTATACATAACATCAGTGCTTGTTCTCAGAAACACGAGTAAATCCTCAGTTTCCTGTCAAAAAAATCTCTACAATAAATCAAAACTAAGGCAGAAGCATACAGAAATACAAAACTTTTAAACAAAGAGAAAATACAGCCACACAAAATCCTGGATTTGACTGATGTGCAAAATGAAAAGTGCTGATAATCAAAATGAATTAGAAAAAATTGAGAATAATGAGTATATATACTGTACTATTAAAATAAATAATTAAAATACTATAAATATATTTATTTTAATAGTTTATTATATATTCTTGTAATATTTTATTAAATATAATTTAGTTTATATGTATATGTATATGTGTGTATAATGTAAAAAAATAAATTAAAAAAAATAGTCAGTACTGAATTCTGCATACCATTTTTGGATGCCATTTTCAACAGAGAAAATAGATAAGTAATTACCTAGTATGCAGTGGAAAATGTGAAATGTGAAAAGAAAAAGCAGAAAAATCACACTAAATGATTAATGACACCTCACAAATACGGGGTCTTCACTGTTAACAGGATCAGCAACACACAAAGCCATTTCAAAACAAAGACTCTGCAAAGTCACGAACTTGCATCCCGTTCTAATGCCTCCGGTGCTCAGAAGATTCCCGAAACCCTCCCTGCATGTGTGAAGAGGATTCAACTGTGACAGCTTGCAGTCCTTCATGCACATACTTTTTTCTCATCCAGAGTGTACCAGGAAACTGGTGTCTATATTCTATGCCCAGTAAACATTTTTACAGCTGTTGCTATAAATCCAAGCGACATATATCAGCAGATGAGATGGCTCCCATTCCCAAATGTTCATGCACATCACTCATTCTTCACAGATTTAAGATGGTGCTGTTACAATCAGGACACAAATGAAAGAAACAGCTCATTTGTCTCCCTGATATTCTTAATGTTTCATTAGTGCTCTAGATTTTATAACACATTCAAAAGACATACTGTATTAAAATAGCACTATAGAGGTTGACTTGCAGTGTTTTAGTACCAGTCTGCCAAACCCATTACTCTTTAGTTACTAAAGTTTTACTTGCTTCTGCAAAACAAGAGCCAAAATGTTAGCTTGCACTGCCATCGTTAAATTAAGCTGTGACTGTGAGCTACTTTTCTGTCCAATAAATGTTTTTTTAATTGTTTTGCAAGTCTCACTAGGACTCACAGTGATATGAATTCTGAGGCATATAAACAGTCCTCAATGGCACATTAGAAACTTGCAAATGCCCTGAACACTGAAACATCTCTTCACAGACGAGACCCGAAACAAGCAGCTTAACAGAGGAGAGAAATGATCAGCCTTTTTTGTCTCCCTAAAGTACTGCGTCAGTCCTGCAGAGGTCTGTCCTGATAGATTCACTGCGCTAGAGGAAGGAGCCAGACCCACAAAAACTTCTTTTCATAGCAGCAAACGAGTGTGAAGAACCCAACAAGGTCATTTTACTTCTAGATTTGCCCAGCACAATCTCACTGCAATTCATAGCTGTTTTATTTATTTATTTGCCAAATTGGTGGCTAATTTTGTATTGGTTCATTTTCATACAACCTGTTGGTTTGATTTAGGAGTGAATCTTCTAGCTTCATGCTATTCCACTTTTGTTTGTACAAATTACATTAATATGAAATCGCCACCATGTAAAATATGTTTTCTCATGAGATCAAGTTGGATTTGTCTGGATTCATGGTTTGGCTTCAGATGCTTAAAGTTAACATGAAACAGTAACCAATTTTACTCCTCTATTGCAATGAACTTCTCAGTGAAAGCAGATATATAATGGGAAAAACACAATTTTAGAAACTTGATTTTAATCATGATAAGTGTCCGATTATAATTTTACTAACATATTACAGACACAAACTTTTTTTTCTTTGGAATAATGTGGATTCATAAATCGCTATAAGACCAATGCACAATAAGACAATGTAAAGAAAGTGAATAGGGATGATTCTGGTTTCACGCTGACTAAATTTTAGCCAAAATATTGTGAGAAAATAAGATCCATTTAGTGTAGAGATGCATGAAGCACAGCTCACAACCAAGCAACTTTCTGTTGTCCGGTGCAAATTCGCATAATCAAATCTGTGTGGGGAAACCAACTCCATGATTTCTTTTTAAAATGACTGGAATTCACCCAACAGAGCAATACAGCATGGATCCAAACAAATGACCATGAGACCACAATGGACTTGAGAAAAGGATACAAGATCTTGGACGGACGTTTTCGACCAGTTCAACTCCATGGCTATGACCTTGGACTAAAGTTGGATGGAAAACCATAAAGTACCCTAGCTACTACTGGAATCTCAAGGCTTCTGTGCATCGTGTCTTTTACAAGACTATCCATGTTCGAGGAAGACGTCCCCAGTGTGGCCTCTGCTCAGGTATTCACCCCCACATACTCCAAACATATTGAACTGTTTTGTAAAACAGCATCATTCCTTTGATGTTTGTACTTTTTTGGTAGTTCGACCACTAAAATGAACAACCTAGCTTATCAATTTCGCGTTGTGCTATATTATCTCCAAATAATGGATTTAATCTTCTTATCAATTTAAATTAAATTGTGCTATAGAAATAAAATAAAAACAACCAAACGAACAATAGGAATAATTGATCTGAGTTTATGCACCTCAGCTTTCGAGTGACCAGTGCCAAAGTGATCCACAAATATTTTTTTTTCTCGAAAACTGAGGTGTATAAGCTCAGATCAATGAGGCATACAACCAATCAGTTCTAGAAATAAATAAAAACCTGTGCCAATTGAAAGAAAACAAGTCGAGAAAAAGAACAAATCCAAGATTTGGTGATAACAGTGTTAATGAGAGACTTACAAGCTATTTTTAACAGGCAAGTTTTCAAAAACATTTTTGCCCGGAAATACCAAATGAGGTAAAGGTTCAAGAGCAGGGTGGGGCCACATTTTGTGACAGAAACTGATGCAAACAAAGGCAGACATACCAAAATCATAAAAAACAGTGAGCGTCCCTCAGTTTGGTAGTCACATGGTGTCTGCCCTGTAATTAACACAGAGCAGCAGCGGTGAGTGTCACTGCAATGCCTCTACAATAACAGGAAAGAGCATGACTCGACTGCCTTGACCAGGATTCACACACACACACACGGGCATCCACATGGACAGGTGCACACACATACACTCACACCAGAAGCAAAAATCAATAAACATATACAGCACATATTCCCTTGAATCAAATACCATCATTGATGGCAGTGTGCCTTTAGCAACAAGCAACAAAGCTTAGGTCTACTGGCGTTTTCAGCGCACAGTCAGTATTTACAGTATTGTCGTTGGTTTAGAAGACATTCTCATTCACAGCAACACTTAAAGCTTATTTTCAAGTGCTCTTTTTGTTCAGGCAAACCTGTGGTAAGCAATAATATAATTGAACCAGCCATGTTTAACATTCTCAGTGTGCGCTTGCATCAGTTCCCCTGTAGATTTCTCACTTTTTAATTTTTTTTCTCTCTTTCTTAAAAAAAACAAAAAAACATTTTGATTGCAAAAACAGTCTAGTTCAGAAATAAAATGTACAGCCTCAAAGCTCCAGCAGGGGTCTGACTAGAAAAGATAATAGCCCCTTTCACACATCTTTACTGAAAATTACTGGTAAATTACAATTCAGAGATCACATGGCAACTTTAAAAAAAAATACCAGTAAGTCAGTTCTAGCAGCATTTTGGTTACTATCGTGTGGCATTTTGTGTTTATAAGAGTAAAAACATGTTCTGTGTGATTATTTATTGAAACCTGTTTGGCAGGGAACATAAAAATTAAAAAGGTAATTGCAACTTTTTTTCACAGAATGTTTTCTCAAAATTGCGATTTGCAATTTTTTTTAAATCTTACAATTTTGAATTTTTTCCAAATAACATTTTTTTTCTCAGAATTGAGAAATGTTTACTAGCCATAAACTCGCTATTACGAGTAAAAACGTCTATATTATATGGGATAAAAAGATGCAATTACCTTTTTTTGTGTGTGGAGGAAACAGGTTTCCATAATAATCCTCTTACGCTTGTCACTGAGAAGTAAAAAAAAAAATTATCAAATTGAAAAGATAGTTAAACCAAAACACATCTCCACATACAAGCCAATGAAGAAAAATTACTGCGTCATTTCCGATGACTGAGTTTACCGGTAATTTGGTGCTGATGTATGAATGGTCTCTTACAAGTACAAAGCCATTGCTTACTGGAAAAGTAATTCTGGTCATTTTTACGGCAATTTACTGTGATTACCATGTGAAAGGGGCTAAAGTTACACCTAATTTCTGAGTCAACATCAGATGATGCTGAACACCAGAGATGACCAGTGTTTACGGCGTTCTCTAATTAGAGAAAAGTAAAATAAAGCGGAGATGCACACCCATCCCCCTCGCCCCTCTCTGGGACCCTTGTGGGACAGTCCCCGGGGGGCCCTGGCCAACATATCAGCCCTATTTCTGACACCCCGGGGCGTTCAGAGCATGCATGTTAAAGGGACAGTGCGTGGGAATGCCAAGGCACCTCAGCGTGACATGCAGCAAGAGAGATCAGCTTCCTTATAAGTGCTCACACAACCCACAGCATGAGAACAACAGAAAGAAAACAAAGTCAAAGATAAAAAAATAAATACCTGTTATGCTTGTGTCGGCTCAGATGGAACTAAAAATAACAAGCATAACTTCATGCATCCTTTTAAACAATCTAGGTAGCTCTTTGAGGTAATAAAAAACATAATTTCACTGTAAAAAGCAGTGGAGGACTTCAATAATCCATCCTAAAGTCTGTTTGATTCTTGGCAAGCACCTGATTACAGAAGGGAAAGCTGGGAGAGCCTCCACATCCATAATCAATCGTATATTTAAATAAAAGAAGTAAGCAGCGACGGATAACATATTCAGAGATTCTAATAAAAAGCTGACCTATCCAAATATACATATAAAAAAACAGCATAAGTACTATTTTGGTGATATTCTTGCAGTTGATTGTATGTTTGTGAGTCAGTTTTCAGCTCTCTCTGGGAGATCAGTGCAAATGAAGAAGTATTGCCAGAGTCTGCTCATATTCGAGGGAGGAAGTGGGTGACCGTCATGGCGGTGGTGGCCTTGTTGCCTCGCTTCACTCGGCCGTGTTTGCTGAGAGCGACATAGAATCCCTTGTAAACGGAGGACTCGTAGGCATTGTAGTTATTTGGCAGCAGGGTCTCCTTGAACTTGCATTCATCTTTAAAGGTAGCCTGAAAGAAAAAGAACAGAAGGAATGTGAAAACCAACATTCAGTCAGATGCATCTGTATTTAGTATCACTGAGATGATTATGATTTAAGATTTTTTTTTCATTTGAATTTTAGTTACAATCTTTACATTTTTATTTGATTTTAGTACATTCATTTAAATTAAAATGAGAAAATGTCTGTTACCTTAGTGTATATATATATATATATATATATATATATATATATATATATAAACAATTTATTTTTAAATTTGGTTGAAGTTTAAGTGATTTATTGTTTTGTTTTGTTTTTTGTCATTTTTATTCGTTTTATTATAAATTGTGTTAGTACATCAATCAAGCTAAATGAAAATAAGAAATAATGTATTATTTAGGTATCAGATGCTATTATATTTTTATATTTGTGAATAAGTTTTTCTTCTTTTTTAAATTTCCATTTGCATTTTAATTTTGGTTAAAATTTAAGTGATTTTGTTGTTTTAGGGTTTTTTATATATGGACACATAGTTTCAATTATACCTATTTCAAAATGAAAATGACAAATTTGCTTTGGCAAATAGCTGAAATAAAATAAGCTTCAGGGTTTTTGTATTTTATTTTATTTTGTTTCAAGTTACAAATATGTTTTGTATGTGTGCTTTTAGTTTTAGTTCGCTATGATATAACCCTGCACAACTATAATTGCCTTAATGACTTTTAGTTAGTCAAACATCTTGAGCAAATAAATGATGCTTCTGCTGAAGTAGTTAGTAGTTAACTCATAACTCATAAATAACAACAGTTTTGCACATGACTTTAAGTGCAAATACATAACATCTTGAACTGATCAGTTTCTCTCATTAACCCTAACAGTCAACATACTGAACAAACTTGCTAAGAGTCTTTCAGGTGAGTCAGGCTATTCAAGTAAACACTTAACCTGTAGCATTAATCTGATCCTAATACCTGAGCTAAACAGTCCTTTAAATAAAAATAATAAAAACACTTTAATGATCACTGCAAGACAGGCCTGTGGTGTCTACTTTATCTCTGCTTCTCCAGAAGATGCTCTTGAAATGCTCTGCAGTTTTTGGATAGAGCTGCCGTGCTATGGGCCCCAAAGGACCGGTGTTGCACTGCGCTTGTCACACCTGTGCCTAACTCCAGACTGCCAAGTGTATCATTTACCCTGTAAACCTGCAGACACTTTAAATCACACATCATTTGTGTAAAGAACAAACTAAATAATCACTACAGCTATTAACAGTTCAAAACAAAATATTTCAATTTATGCACACATATTTTATTGAGGGAACTTTTATATACACTCTTAACACAAAATACGGTGAATTTAGGTTAATATGTACATTTTCCCAGTTATCTCAGTGGCCTAGTTTACCAGAAAGTGTGTAAAACAAGATGAAAACTGCAATTAAGCAGAATGTGTCTATTCCTACTAATAACCTACAGCTACCAGCTGATATAAAAGAATGAGTCGTTAGTTTAGGCTAATTGCAAACAGTTATTATAAACCCCTTTACTCGTGCTTGCAAGCCACTTTGGCGCTGTGCCTGGGTCTAATGCTCTGCTTAATAATAATTAGCAAAAGCAGTGGAGCTGTGGCAAACGTACTGCTTCAACAAACCAGAGCACATTATATTTATAAGGCATGGATTTTTCAATGCAGCACACGACGTAAACACTATTATTAGTCGCGCGACTCCCTCACGTGCCAAATGCATGGTTCATGAATTACTTGAAAACGCACAATGGAAGTATCACCTGTTTAACACACACACGCACACACGCACTCGAGTTTTGGGGATGCAAAGCCTCGTCGCATATGCAGGCAGAAAGAACACGGCGACACGGCTGCGCACACCTACCGTTCCGTACAACCTTCCTCTGTTATTCATTGCGACAAACAGCTCGCTTTTCACACCGTACAGGCTAACCACTCCTCTGGCCACAGTGGAGATCTCTATGAGACCTGATCAAAAAGAACAAGCATGTTACACACAATACAGCGGCTCCGCGTGACTTACAACAACAAGGCATGCGGTGGGTGGAACCTCTGCAGGTGCCAATAGTGGATGCGCAAATAGCCACTTGCGCCAATAGGCTACTATATACATTATTGCCGAAAGACGAACATCCCTCGCACTTTTTGAGAGTCGTGCATGTACTTCTGGGCCGCACAAGGAGCCGGTGTAAAAATAAGTTGGCATCTATATCCGTCCCAGCATTCATGTCATGTTTAAGTACAGCGCAGATATTTAGCACTAGGGGATACTGCGTGTGTGTCTGTGTTTTAATAGATTTGTGTTTGCCTCCAAAGACAAGTGTCGCTTGCAAAGAATAAAAAGCTCTGCGCAATTAATTATTGCATTATTCCGTGAACTCACTGTACTGGTTCTCATTATGTACACCGTTTATCTTGCCGTCTGGGAGGACCTGAAGATGAAACCCGATGCCTACATTGCAGTACAGCCTCCGCACTCTTTTGATGCCCAGCAAATAGTCATTCTCCCAGTTCGCCTCTGGTCTCTCTCCAGAGATCCCCAGCACGGAGCGGGAGAAGAGGCTCTCCCATCGCTTCTCCAGTAAAGTTGTCCTATTAGTCCTACTCGGAAGCGGATTGGAGGACACAATCCCAACTAGGAGCAATCCTAAAAGCAGAATAGCAGTCCTTGGCCAGTGTTGCGCGTTGGCCTCGCAGGCCATACTGATGAGGAGCCTTTGCGCAATGGCCATCGGGTTTACCTTCGGGGCACGTGGTCAAAATTAATGGCACTAAAAATACCCCTCTTCTAGTTTTTCTTCCCTCGGCATGGTGGTGCAGGCTTAATTTAGCGAGGCAGGTCAGGACTTCGGGCATGCGACGGTGGCCCGAGATGAGAGCGGCGGAAGAACGGGGAGAGAGCGCGGAGACACGACTTGAGCTGGAGAAGGTGGTGATGACCATGTTTTGCAGCTCCAAAGCCTCGAGTCGTGGAGAATACCTCTCAACAAAATCCCTATCTCACCTCAGAAGCCACCCTCATCCTTATATGACATCATATTAGGGGAGGGGGGAGGAGAGAGCGGGAGGGAGAAAGTTGCGAGCGGATAGGAAGAACTGGAGAGACTGATGATGATGGGACGCTGCTGGCACTCCACTTGTGAAATGGGGGTCGCATGCTGAGCCTTATTGGACGGCTTGCGCGCGATCATGGGATGCGATGGGCACTCTGGCAGCGCCCAAATCGGGACGGTGGTCATATGTCTGACAGCCCTGTTTCCTTATTTAGAAGGATAGTATAAAAACAGTGCACTTGTCACCGGAGTGCAATGGCACCCCTGTCACAGGCTGTTTGTGCAGGAAGTTTACACAACGACCTGATTCCGGAATACTGCGCTCCATCAATGCGTGCCGATCAAAACGTTCCGCGTCTCGTGCATGGGGCAGCCTGAGGTTTTTATCTTCCGGGAGGCTGCCTCTGTGGATCTTGTGGCGATGATGCTGTGCAAAACGCACCTTCAAGAATGCTCGGACCGTGCGCAATGTCTGGACGTCAGCAGATGCTGCGCGTAGTTGCGCGGCTCTCCAGGTGCGCAGAGAGAGATTGTAGCGACTCTGTTGTTGGCAGCGTGAAAAGCGCCAATTATTTCAGTTGCCTGGTTCCTCTGGAATACGAAACAAAAATTAATTATTAATTCTAAATCAACACATATCAGGACAATGTAGCCTACTATGCCATAAAATGTGTATATAGAATTTTACTAAATCATCCTTATACTTTTACTATAATTTTGCTTACTTCCAGTTAAATCAAAACAAAGGTAAAAAAAACTAAATTTATTTTAATTCGTTACATTTTTTATTTTCATTTCTGTAAATGTATATATATTCTGTATATATATATATATATATATTCTGTATATATATATATATATATTCTGTATATATATATATATATATATATATATATATATATATATATATATATATATATATATATATATATATATATATATATATATATATATATTCACTGAGATATATACACATTTTGAAAACTTTTATCTGGTTTTATATATATATTGAAAATTCATTTATATCAATACAGTAAATTTGGACAATATAAAACAAAATACTACTCCTTATAACACTTCAACTAAGTATCCCCAGTTAGGATTGACAGCTGTGATTCAGGTTAGCTGAAGAATTGCATGTATAGCAATAAATTAAAAGTCCTGACATGAACTTTTGTAGCTGAGTAGTCATCAGCTGTCTTTAAAATGCTTACAGCTCTTGTTAAACAGTGACAGTCTAATTAGCAAAGAAATCTCAAATCAGTAGCAAAATATCCTCTGCACCAACACAAGCAGCATAATCAATATCACTGATGTCACCGCAAGGCCTTCACAAGAAATGTTTTTACACACAGTGTAGTGTATTGCTGATTTTGTCAGAATCACAATGACAAGGCTGTTTTAATAGCACACATAAATCTGGTTGCATGCATTAAAGCTGATGCACAGAACAGTGAATCCACCATGTGGCATAATTCCCACAATTCCCAAACATCCATGTTGATAAGACAGCAAAACTAAGATCAAAGCAGACATTTCACATTCAACTGTCATTGCATCTCAAGTTCAGACAGATTACAGCACACCCAAACATCTGCTGCACTTCACTTCAGTTCACCTGAGATAGGACTCAACAGCCTGTGGCTCGCTCCATGATTGATTTATAAATTAAACCGTTTCTAATGGTGAATAGGAATATATGAAAATTTTTTAACTTGATTTTTGAGGTTATAGGGAGAACATTTAGCAGCACTTTATATATTTGAAGGATATCGTCACTGAAGGGGGCTTCGTGCGAGGCGGGGTTGTCACATGAAACTGGATCCATTGCGGTTTCAAACCCTTCCAATTAGATTTTTATTAACATGGGTTTAGGTGGTATAGAAACGACAGCTGAGGAGAGCCGCCGAAATCCAGGAGAGAATTACTCACACATGACATCAGGAGCATCAGTGGACGTTTAACATTTAACACAGAGCTCAAATGGCATTCTCTATAGGACAGCAGCTGCGTGGTGGTACCCATCCACAGCCTGCTGAAGAAAACCCTGCAGCAGATGCTCTCTTTTAACTTGCATTTCAGATTGCATTGCATTCCAGCTCTTCATTAAAAACAAGCTGTGTGCCCAAGCATTAGAACAATCTGCATGATGGCACTTTGGGATAAAGAAAAAAAAAGCTGTCAGTCTTGGTGTAAAAGTGTCCAGTGGAATGGCAGAGATGGATATGAGTCAGGCCCTGTGATCTTGCTGACACAGATAATCAATAATTCAACACGGAAAAGCCTTCTGTTCACATTTTTATTTTTTCTTAAAATTCACAAAGAAACTGAATGGAGACATTTTTGCACATATTAATTGACAAATCACTTATGTAAAAATTGGCGGCTATACAAATGCTGAACACTACTGGGAAATAAATAAATAAAATCAAAGTTCATAGTATAAACTCAAATACATAAAGACTGCCATTCAAAAGTTTAGAGTCAATGAGATTTGTTTTTTTTTTTTTAAGAAAGAAATTAACACTTATAACTAGCAAGAACAATGTGAAGTTGAAGTACTAAAATGAATAAGACTAAAACTGAAATACAGCTGAATAGAAATATTAAAACTAATACAAATTCAAATAAAACAAAAACTAAACTGAAAATGTAATTTAAAATTAAACATTTAAAAATTCAGTTACAGTTTCCACAAAAAACATATTCATCAGCACAACTGTTTTCACCGTTGATAACAAGAAATGTTTCTTAAGCTCCAAATCATCATATTATAATGGTTTCTGAATGATCACATGACACTGAAGACTGGAGTAATGATGCTGAAAATCCAGGTTTGCATCACATGAAATAAATTACATTTTAAAATATATTCATGTAGAAAACTGTTCTTTTAAATTGCAATAATATTTCACAATATTAGTTTTTACAGTACAGTACAGTTTTTATGTTACAGCAATTTTAAATGTTTCAGAAACTGTTATAATATTACTGACCCCAAAATTTTGAATAGTGTGTGTGTGTGTCTAAATATACATGCATATATATATGAATATATATAGTGACCACTAGTGATGTAAAGTGGCTTCTGCAGTGAAGTTCCTGTTGTGGCAGGGATTTTGTGTGCCAGGCTGAGCTGCAAGAACAGCACTAAAAGCACAGTGTGTTCATGAGCTGACAAGAGCTCAAGAGAGAACACCTGACCCCTGCAGAGAGCAGAACTCTGCGCACACTAGCACAGCTGAAACTCACAGCACAATGACTCAGGTAAAATTTCTGTCCACCTTAAAACAGAGGTCACTTTACTTTGCTGATCAAGTTCTGAATCCAGGGATTTAGGCTTGTTTTGTTTCTCTGTTTGAGAGCCGCCTGATGGTGTCTGCCTTCTTTTTTCTAATGAGCTGAAAGGTGCAAAGTCATTTTATGTTACCATCTCACCTCTCATTACATGTGTCACTGTTTCTCAGCGTGACTCAGGTATTGAGTATGGATCATCCTCATATGCACTCTCATCTAAAAAAAGCACAACTGCCATCATCTTAACCAAAACTTGTTTGCACAGAAATGGTTGCATTACATCACTTGCCTCACCAATGGATCCTCTGCAGTGAATGAGTGCTGATAAAAACAATCACAGCAGTCCGATCCACTCCATCAGTTCATGTCTTTTGTAGTGAAAAGCTGCATGTTTGTAAGAAACAAATCCATCATCAAGGTATTTTAAATCATTATGGGCAAAACCAAGTTTATAATACATAATATTCTGTCCCCTTCTGTCCTCTCACACCCAAAATCATATTTGTTTAGAAAGTGTGCATATCTCTCTCCTGATTCAGATTAGACACTTGAAGAAAGCAATATTATGTATAATGTAATGCTATTTTTTTGTTTTTGTTGTTGTTGTTTGTTTTTGGGTGAACTATTCCTCCACAAACACCAGTAAGTACTAGAAATGGATTGTAATGATTTTAGTTTTTCTCAAATACAAAGAGACCTTGATTACCAGCTGAAGGCTATCATAAACTTTCTAGTCTAAGGGAGCATATTCCTTTTTTTTTTTTTTTTTTGTCTACGTGCCAAGCTAAAAACAAGTCAGCAGTGCAAAGTACAGGAAACTTACAATTCATTAATTAAATAATGAGCTTAAACACATACCATAAATACCATTCGATTATTGGCTATAGTCTGCAGTGCAGGATGCAGTGTGTGAATCTGACAATCTGTGCAATAACTATTATAGATCTCATTTTACTGTTAGTTTAGTCCATACAGAACAATATTACATTCATTACTATTTTTTCCATTCAAATATATTATTTGTTGTGGGCAATTTCAGATCATATTCCTCCTTAAGAACTTGGGAGCCAATTAAAATGTAAATACAATTTAAAAGAACCACTTAAGTTTTGATAATAACGTTGTTATAAAAAGTTGTTTTAAAAAGCAAAACTGCCATCATCTGCTCACAGATCTTGCCGAAATAACTTGTTTGCACAGAAATGGGCGGCTCTAAAGTGACCGGATTTGGAGGATTTCGGTCTGACGAGTGATGGAAGAAAGGCAGAATGACGTAAGGCGGAGGGTTTCTGCCGAGTCAACAAAACACAACCCCAGCGGTCTCCCAGCATTCCCTTGAACTCTACACCAGCACCGGCTTCCTCTGCCCAGCCCTGGAATGAACGGCATTCTGTTGGACATC
>NW_020523922.1:0-129839 GCF_003368295.1 Carassius auratus | reverse complement strand
TATACAGTATTGTTCAAAATAATAGCAGTACAATGTGACTAACCAGAAATAATCAAGGTTTTTCGTATATTTTTTTATTGCTACGTGGCAAACAAGTTACCAGTAGGTTCAGCAGATTCTCAGAAAACAAATGAGACCCAGCATTCATGATATGCACGCTCTTAAGGCTGTGCAATTGGGCCAATTAGTTGAATTAGTTGAAAGGGGTGTGTTCAAAAAAATAGCAGTGTGGCATTTCAATCACTGAGGTCATCAATTTTGTGAAGAAACAGGTGTGAATCAGGTGGCCCCTATTTAGGATGAAGCCAACACTTGTTGAACATGCATTTGAAAGCTGAGGAAAATGGGTCGTTCAAGACATTGTTCAGAAGAACAGCGTACTTTTATTAAAAAGTTGATTAGAGAGGGGAAAACCTATAAAGAGGTGCAAAAAATGATAGGCTGTTCAGCTAAAATGATCTCCAATGCCTTAAAATGGAGAGCAAAACCAGAGAGACGTGGAAGAAAACGGAAGACAACCATCAAAATGGATAGAAGAATAACCAGAATGGCAAAGGCTCAGCCAATGATCACCTCCAGGATGATCAAAGACAGTCTGGAGTTACCTGTAAGTACTGTGACAGTTAGAAGACGTCTGTGTGAAGCTAATCTATTTTCAAGATCCTCCGCAAAGTCCCTCTGTTAAAAAAAAGGCATGTGCAGAAGAGGTTACAATTTGCCAAAGAACACATCAACTGGCCCTAAAGAGAAATGGAGGAACATTTTGTGGACTGATGAGAGTAAAATTGTTCTTTTTGGGTCCAAGGGCCACAGGCAGTTTGTGAGACGACCCCCAAACTCTGAATTCAAGCCACAGTACACCGTGAAGACAGTGAAGCATGGAGGTGCAAGCATCATGATATGGGCATGTTTCTCCTACTATGGTGTTGGGCCTATTTATCGCATACCAGGGATCATGGATCAGTTTGCATATGTTAAAATACTTGAAGAGGTCATGTTGCCCTATGCTGAAGAGGACATGCCCTTGAAATGGTTGTTTCAACAAGACAATGACCCAAAACACACTAGTAAACGGGCAAAGTCTTGGTTCCAAACCAACAAAATTAATGTTATGGAGTGGCCAGCCCAATCTCCAGGCCTTAATCCAATTGAGAACTTGTGGGGTGATATCAAAAATGCTGTTTCTGAAGCAAAACCAAGAAATGTGAATGAATTGTGGAATGTTGTTAAAGAATCATGGAGTGGAATAACAGCTGAGAGGTGCCACAAGTTGGTTGACTCCATGCCACACAGATGTCAAGCAGTTTTAAAAAACTGTGGACATACAACTAAATATTAGTTTAGTGATTCACAGGATTGCTAAATCCCAGAAAAAAAAAATGTTTGTACAAAATAGTTTTGAGTTTGTACAGTCAAAGGTAGACACTGCTATTTTTTTGAACACACCCCTTTCAACTAATTGCCCAATTGCACAGCCTTAAGAGCGTGCATATCATGAATGCTGGGTCTTGTTTGTTTTCTGACAATCTACTGAACCTACTTGTAACTTGTTTGCCACGTAGCAATAAAAATATACTAAAAACCTTGATTATTCTGGTAAGTCACATTGTACTGCTATTATTTTAAACAATACTGTATGTGCCATCAAGTCAATGAAATCACTGGAAATTAAGTGTCCCCAACTAAGAAAGCCAGAGGCGACAGCTGCAAGGAACCAACACTCCATCAGAGACAGAATGGAGGAAAAAACCTTGGGAGAAACCAGACTAAACCAGCAGTTCCAGGCTGTAGAAATGTCAGATTGTGCAGAATAATTATCTGTTTCCTGTGGTCTTGTCCTGGTGGGGACATGGGGACAGGGGATCTGTATCTGGGTCATCTAGTTGTCCTGGTCTCCACTGTCTTTCAGGGCTGTAGAGCTTCTTTTTAGGTGCTGATCCACCATCTGGTCTGGATACGTACTGAATCCGGGTGACTGCAGTGACCATCTGATCTGGATACAGACTGTATATGGTGGCTACGGTGACATCGGAATAAAAGAGAAACAGACTAATATTAGCGTAGATGCCATTCTTCTAATTATGTAGCAAGTACAGTGTATGTTATGGTTTTCCTAATTAATGCAGCCTAAAAATCCTTTTGAATATTAGAAATGTGTTATGTGTAAGCCAGGTTAGAGAGGTGGGTCTTTAATCTAGATTTAAACTGACAGACATGTGTCTGTCTCCTGAACAATGGTAGGTTATTCCAGAGTTTGGGAGCTAAGTAGGAAAAGGATCTGCCACCTGAATTTGATTTTGATATTCTTGGTATTATCAAATTGCCAGAGTTTGAGAATGCAGCAGAGGTCTGTTGTTCAATAAGAGCTTGTTCAGATACTGAGGTGCTAAACCATTCAGGGCTTTATAGGTAATAAGCAAGATTTTAAAATCTATACAATGTTTGATAGGAAATCAGTGCAGTGTTGACAGAACCGGGCTAATATGGTCATACTTCCTGGTTGTAGTAAGAACTCTAGCTGTTGCATTTTGGACTAGCGGGAGTTTGTTTATTAAGTGTATAGAAAACAAACCAAATAAAGCATTACAATAATCTAACCTTCAGATCATGAACTTTCTGCATCTGACTTTGAGAGCATAGGTCGTAATTTAGATATATATTTTTGAGATGGTAAAATGTAGTTTTTCAAATGCTAGAAATGTGGCTTTCAAAGGAATACTGCTATCAAATAACACACCTAGGTTCCTAAATGATGACAAAGAATTGACATAGCAGCCATCAAGTCTTAGACAGCGTTCTAGGTTATTACATGCAGAGTTTTTAGGTTCTATGATTTACACCTCTGTTTTTTTCAGAATCTAGTTACTATTACTTTTCATTCAGGTTTTTATATTGACTATGCATTCCATTAATTTTTCAAATTGGTATATTTCTCTGGGCCTCAAAAAAATATAGAGCTGAGCATCCTCACCAGAACAGTGAAAGCTAACACCGTGCTTCCTCATGATATCTCCCAAGGGCAACATGTAAAGCATGAAAAGTAACAGCCCTAGTACTGAGCCTTGAGGTACTCCATTCTGCACTTGTGATCGATATGATACCCCTTCATTAACGGCAATGAACTGATGGTGGTCAGATAATTACTATTTGAACCATGCTAAAGCACTTAATGCCATTAAAGTTTTCTAGTCTATTCAAGAGAAAGTTGTGATCAATAGTGTTGAACAAAGCACTGAGATCCAATGGCCCTAATAGTGACTGGCATCTGTCGCTGCAATGTGAATCAGCCTCAACTAGCTTTAGATAAAAGTGTTGAAAATTTTGGGAAGTAAAATTGCAACTGGGAGACATTAAGCCACATAGCATTGTTTTTTCCATAAATAAATAACTGATAAACAATGTACAGACAGTTTTAAATTGGGTCATGGAGCATTACAAAGGGATGATATATATTCAGGAGTTTAGAAAGGACAAGAGCTCATCTCCATTGTTTCTAACTATGCATCATCTGGTCAGCATCATAATGGCTTTTGTTATATGGGCTGAGAATAGGTTTTATCAGCTGTCTGGGAAAGGGATTACACTTCACAAAATAGGGCCATGATTAATTTAAAAGTACATTTGGAATTATATAAAGTATCAAATAAATCAGAATGAATCAAGCAATCAGACTGTGCATAAATATTCACATTTATATGTACGTGTATATAAAATGTGTTAGAAAACTGGCACACAAATAGGTAGTCACTATTCCTATAGCCTGAGGAGTCTGTTTAGCATGATTTTTTATTTGTCTAAGCACTCACTTCATTGTGCTTTGTTTTTCACACTTAATAGTCATCATGAACATCAAGAACTGCATGACCTACACCACAATCACACCAAATGGCTGGAGGGTGAATAGTCGACATATTAAAAACACTGGATCTCATTACCCAGAAACAAGGATGCAGTCAAAGTCATATTTGTTTCCTTTGTTAGTGGTTTATATTTTGCTAGGTTCTATTTTATAATATAATATAATATAATATAATATAATATAATATAATATAATATAATATAATATAATATAATATAATATAATCCAGTTTTCAGGCTTACATTAACATCTACTCACCTCAGATAACACTAATGAGCAGCATCGTCTCTAAATACTTCTTTCTTGGAGGTCTGCTGCTATGAAATAAACATTTAAACAGTAAATGTGGCCTAACCTTTATCGATGGCTTAAGGGATTTCCGGTTTAGACATTAATAATTGATGTGCTGTGACCTGTTGTTCTGAGGACAGTTGCTGTGGGCGTTATGCGCCTGATTCTCAGCTCAAATGTTTCAGCTCAAGAATGTATTTCTTCAAAAAGATACACCTACCTCTTCTTTTCCGCAGTTGCACTTCAGGGCACATTATGTAACTGTTTTGCAAGTGAATCCATGTATTATTTTTTTTTCTTGCATTCTGTTCTGACAGAGTTTGTTTGAGAGTTCAACAACTGTCTGCTTTGATGAACCTTCTCCATCTCAATGTGATTGTTTGTTTGTGTATATTGTAGTGTAGTGCTAAACAAAAATTCCTCTGGAGGATTTAACATCCATCAATATTTGTTGTCATAATATAGAAAACTGCTTTTGCATCTAATGGTGTTTTTGTATTAAATAAAGATAAAGGGTGAAACTGATTTTTTTTTAACACACTTTCTCCTCAGCCATATTTCAGACATTTGAGTATAATTACCATTCTGATATCAAATGTGGACCTATTACTGTATGTTATTATATGCATTCAACGACAAGACACTCTTGTGAAACAAATAATAAACTTTAGCACCTCATAATGCTAAAAATCCACCTTCTTGTTTGTTTGTTTATTTAATCCCCATAAATGATAAGCAGTGTCTCAGAACAAGCCATTCACAGAATCCATAAAATGTGATGTCACATTTTAAAGGCACCACCCACCACTGACACTATCGCATTAGCAGAGACCTTAGTGAGCCACATACAACCTGTCATGTTTATCTTCACGCTAGAGCATTTAAAAGCAGCATTCAATTAAAAAAAAAAAAATATATATATATATATATATATATATATATATATATATATATATATATATATATATATATATATATATATATATATATATTCTTATTAAAGCTGTAGACATTATTCAGTCCAGAGCAGTGAGTGATTGTCTGCCTTTATTTTATTGTTCGGGACATATTTTTTTAGTATAGACAGCTGTATACTGTATATTATGTTGCTGTCACTTAATAAGCAGATTACATGTTAATGTTAACATTAACATGATTTCTTTCCCAACTATTTACCTTCACAGAAATGACCAATTGTGTTTATGTTTTCACATAAACTTGTTTTTATTTGACAGTTTAGGTGCAATAAGATATGAAATTGAATTTAGATTTAGTTTAGTACTTGCCGAATTATAGCAGCTTTCTTATCTTCTCCTATGTATTTCTTTTTTTTTATTTTGTTTTCACAAATATTCTTCAAAATATCTTCTTCTTCAACAGAAGAAAGAGACTCATGCAGGCTTGGAAGTGGTAGCTGAGTAAACAATGGCAGAATTTATATTTTTCATAAGCAAGCACATCTAAATGTGTGTTTGCTTATCACATGTCAATGCATTGTTAAAAGGTAATGCTAAACGCATTCCGAACTCTGTGGTCAAATGTGCGAGGGTTAATCAAAAGTACAGCGATTCTGTCCTCTAAACCCCATTAACCTGCCAGTAAAGTGGCATTTTTGTGCTCACAGACTAGAATGGCGATTACCTTTCGCATTTGCAATTCAGATTATTGTCATGCACAAAAGAGAAAGTGTGGCAGCTCAATAATCTTCCATTAACAGATTGTGGATATGTGTGTCAAGTATCGACTCTGTTTCACCTCGACACCATCCTCTTCAAAAGTATTTGTGGTTAGAATTGTGAATCACATAGAGAGTTGTTTATTTATGTGACATCTCATAAATTATGTGACACACACACACACACACACACACACACACACACACACACACACACACATATATATATATATATATATATATATATATATATATATATATATATATATATATATATATATATATATATATATATATATATATAATCAGCTTGGATCCATATTGCCTTATTAACTATCAGTGATGGTGCAAGACAGACAAGCAAAAACTAGGCTTTTTCCTAGACAATTTCCTCAAACATGATGCCAGATTAGTATCCCATAACAGCAGCAATATCTCACCCTTGCTGATTATTTGCAAACCTTTTGGAGGTTTTGACACATTATATTTTATGGCAGCCTATTATTCATAACATAATGGATCTGGATACATTAAATATTTGTCACATTCTGACTCCCTTATTAATTATAAAAGGTTTTACCGCATTTGGCTTCATATTATTCAAGTCTCGTTCCTGAGCACTCCATCATGGACAGCAAGCCTTATACGTTTTCCTTTATACAAGTATGTCTTCCTTTATCTCAATTATATTAATATGTTAACATGCTTGTTTACCTATTCAGTGTTTTATTATACATATATACGTTTTTTATGCAAAAAAATACTGTATACATTTTTTTTTTTTTTTTTTTTTTTGCAAATCCATAAGTACGTTATCACGAATATATATTTTATTCTTATTCTTCTTCTTCTTATTATTATTATTATTATTATTATTATTATTATTATTATTTTCTTTCTGGATTGCTTTTATTTATGGCTATGGAAATAAACATATTTTTGGTGTCGATAAATGGGACAAAAGTGGCTTTTAAAGAGCATTTCCTAGCAAATATTTCGAGCTCATGTGGCGCATCTAAAAAAGCTTTGTATAAAAATCTTTCCGAGACGTTCTCCAGGTCGGCGTCACAAAAACAAATGAATATGAATAAGACAGGCACGCTCTCTCTCTCTCTCTCTCTCTCTCTCGTGTCCTCTCTTCTGGTCCGTCTCATCCTCCTCTCGCTGTTGATCCGTAAAATGATCGCAGACGCTCATCAGATGTTGAGGATTCATGTACCTGTAGGCTGGAGCTGAACTCGACGATGTCATTTCGATGTAAATAGGTTACCTTGGTGGACTGAGACGACACAGACATCTAGCTTACCTGACCTTCCCGAAGCTTTAGTTATTGTTCTTATAAGCACATCGTCATGGATCTGTCATTTATGGCCGCGCAGGTAAGGCATTTAACGTTTTTTGTCTTGACTATCGCGCTATAGAGATACATAGAGTCATAAAGTCAGCTTGAACTTCACATGGAACTCAGCTTGTTGAAGTCAGAATGTACGAACTTCAGCTTAATCATATCAGCAAACAATTTTACATAGGCAGGCTAGTCTACTATATAAACTTTTGATTCAAAAAGTCTAAATTCAAAACTCTGCAGATGACAATTAAAATACTGGAATTAATTGTATATAGGAAACTTATGTTTCTGCACATATAAGGTTACTAATCAAATATTTTATGCACAATTGTATGATGAACAGCTTTGTACAAAATGTTGTGTGTTCTTTTTTCCATTGAAGCACAAGATGCTCTTTGTGACATTTTCAAATCATGCTGGAGAACATGTATCAACAGTTTTTTTTTTCTTCACAAACTTGTGGATTCCACGATAAGGCAAATTAGATATTCTTCTTATATCCACCCTTTAAAAAAATCAACCTGTATGCATGTTACAGCTATTGATTGATTCAACTATATTTTACTTCAAAATATTTTACTTACTCGGAATAAGTGAAGCAATCAGCAAGCAACTATCAGCTTTCTGGATGCAGATTGTGACAACCAGTAGAAATTAAATCAGTCCTAATCACATGTATTTGCAATTTTAATAGTCTTAAAATAATCAATAATTATTTGCATGTATTAGACTTTGAGACTGTTTGTGCAGCCTGCATGATTCAGAGAGTAATACAATTAAGAAATGATAGGAACAACTGCAGCCTTTGTAATGAGCTGTAGAGCAATTATTGGTGGAAGGCTAATGGGAGAGAACAGCAGTGCTCAAGCTTTATAGCGATGTTCATTTCCTTTTGTTTCATTAACTTGGCAGAAAAAAATAACAAAAATCAAAAGTGTAAAGTGTTTCAACACTGCAGCAGAAGAAACTGAAAAGGAAAATAATAATTTCTGCCTATGGCAACCACTTTGCTGTAGTTTGATTAAAAAAAAAGAAAAATGCTCTTTTATTTGCCAAAACTTGTGCTTGTTTTGAATGGGGATTTTCTTGTAGGCAGACGAGCAAGATGAGTTCTGCTTGGAGCGACGTCAGAAAATTGCACTGACAGAGTAATTTAAAAGGATGTAGCTAAGTGAAGTGAACAACGTCATTGCAACATCAGCCGGGGTGCAACTAAACAGCCTTTCCCTCTTACTGGATGAGCTATAGAAATAACTTTAGGTGTGTGTCACAGACTAGATTTTGCTCCGTATGGATTTGATCCAAGGACAGACAGAGATAGGTTACAGGGCGTCAAAGAGTGATCTCTCCATTAGTGCTGTGTCTTCTCTCGATGTCATTTATCTTGACAGCCAAGAGGCAGAAGCTTTGATTTTAGACCTAACTTAGAGCCAAGTCAGGGTTCAAACTATAGCCTGTCAGCACAGTGCTGTTCCCAAAGAATAGACATTACCCTCATAAAGTCAAGTCTGATAGGTAAGTTTTGGTTTGACTGATTTCTGATGCCAACTCTGATCTATTTCAGAATGGTCGAACTGGACTGAGTTCTTAATTTCTATATGCTTGGGATTCTCGGTGGAGAGTTTTAGAGTCAAACCAGATCGTAATAAGTGGCAGTTCAAGTCTAAATTATTATTATTATAATTATTATTATTTTATTATTATTATTATTAATATTTTTTTTTGGTTTCATCCCTCATTTGTGCCCTTAATGCAATTGACTCTTTTGCTTCATGTGTTTCGACAGGTGCTAAAAGATGGCCATGGTTTCTCACCATGGCCCTGATTGCTGGCAAGATTTTCATTAATTCTCCAACTTCCCTCATTAATCTCATATAGTGTTGGCTCTCTGGATTTAATTGAATTGCTCCAATCTGTTCAAATGGTGCAGAATAGTGAGCTTTACAAGATAATCATATGAGTGAAGTTGCAAAAAAGTTAGGAAACTTTTTAGAATACAATTGTAAGGGAAACAGGTCAATTTAGCTCAAAGGGAATCATTTAAGAATTTAAAGGGAATTTGAACAGAATCACTGTTTCACAGCTGACCACTAAGGTGCCCTGCGATTCACTGAACGAGCAGTTTAACATCAAATCTGCACTGGATATTAATATCCAAAATATAGTGAAAACACTATCAATTAGCACAGTAACAAGATCGGCAGTTTAAGACATTAACTTGTAAGCACAAAAAACAAAATATGTGAAACAGCATTGACATGAACAGCCATCAATCACTTAATTAACCCTTGCATTGAGTTCCTTAATGAGGTCAAAATTATATTAGATACACCAGTACAAATATCTGGGGGAGTTACTTACGTCTCCTGTGTAAAGAGGGTTCCCTTTATTGTTATTGAAAGGGGGTTTCCCGATGTCGCTGATTGGATGGAAGTTCAGTAGTTGCTGAAGTGACGTCTTGGGAAGCCCGTGGTTGGGCGTTGGCTGAAAATGTGGAGTTGTGGGATGACTGAAGTTGAACGGGCACTCGAGGTCAGACTCGGAGACACAGCGTTACAAGACTTAACTCAGAACATGAAACTCTCAAAGCAAAAGAAACTAAAGTAAAAGAGCAGAAGTAAAGTTTGACGAGACTAGGTGGTGTTTCTTCTCATCGTGGCTAAGTAGCAGCAGGCGTGCAGGCCAATGCATGCTGGAACCGCACTCAAAGAACGCTTACAGTGATGAATAAAAACATGGCTAAAAGCAAAAGCTAGGAAGCAAAGCTACAAGCTAAAAGCAAACTAAAAGCATACTAAAAGCAGGCTAAAAAGCAAGATTTTATGGTGTCCTAAGTATTTAAACTGGCCTGTTGGCCGCACCTCAAATGTTGTCTTGACCAATTAGATATTGTCTTTGCTCAGGGTATCATAAATCATATGTTATCTTATCAAGCATGTGGTCCGAATTTTTTTTTCTTGCAGGGTCAAATTTTGGACATGATTCCTATAACAAGAATATGATACATTTGACAAATAACTGATGGACAGGACTGTTTCAAGCTAACAGATTCAAACATGTACATACTAAACATGAATATGTATCCTTAAGCTATCTAATAGTTATTAAAAGGCATACACAATAAGTGATTATAAACATGATAGTCAAATGTGTGGGTTACATATAAATGAATACGGAGTAAAGCAGTGGACTGATATCCATTTATAAGTCTTTTTGAGTTCATTAAAAGACAGTTCTTGTGCCATTCTCTGACAAAAGATGTTCTGTCTCTGGTAATGTTTGTTTATGGTTCAGTGAGGCTTTGCAACCCCTTTATATGGGTAATTAATCCTGGTATCACTTACAGTACATAAAGAGCTTTTTAACTTGTGTGATGCACCCTAATTATCTCTTCTCTCTCATGCTTGGTCTTTCACAAACACAGTAAAGTTAGGCTGGTTATCACCACCATCCATGGAAATACCATGAATACACCATCTTCCTGCAAAAAATCATTGTTGGTCTCAACACTCCGAAACACTTTAATGTGCAACATCCAGATGTTGTTTTTATAGACTGTGACAAAGTGTACACTTTTACAGTCATTATTATCTACACTCAGCTTTGGGATTGTTTCCCCATCATCTAAATCCTTTCTGCATTGTCAAAAATCTAATTGTGACTGTGCACCATTTCGTCACCCTTTGAACCTCATCACATGCATATTAGCTTATTTTATTTCCCCACTGGCTCATGGCTGCTTTTTGATTCTTTACCTGTTTGTGTGAAGGCTTTGCCGAGATCTTTTCTTGGGTCTAACTGTAGACTCTCCAATTTTCTCTCGTGAATCCCTAATGTACACTAAAGGATTGTGGGCAGTTCTCCTGTGGGACAATTCTGTCCTAGCAATACTCTACAGTGATAATAAATGCTTTAGCTTTTTCACCTGGCTCTGATTATTTTTTATTGATTTATTCCAGTTTCATGTGTGTTTCCTTGATGGTGTTTAGTGTTTGTGTGAATGAGACTGTGCACCTTCTATAGTATATATTATACTAACTATCTGTTTGTATTTAAAGGCTGCTTGTGATAGGCTTTGGTTCATCATGTGACTTTCTCATCACCACCTGCATTTGGTGGTTATCAGTGTATTACAAAAGGTACAAAACAGATTTCAGTACTTCAATAGATTTGTATATTAACATTATTTTAGTTAATGAAATTAATGAATCACCGCTTGGCATAAGCTTCTTCTGGCCGGAGGCCTCAGTGCACCGTGGAGGAAACATGTAATCAGAGGGTGTTTGCCCACTGACTGGCCACCAAGAGGGGTGTGGTAGGCCACAATGGCTGCCAAGTAGACATTCAGAGTGGAGTGGGTCAACCCTGCAGAGAGAAAGGACTGCAGAAACTCCACAACTGTACCAACTGGGCAGTTAACTTAGTCAAGCTGGCAGTCTCCTCACTAGGAGGTGAAAAGTTTCCACCTCAAAACATACAGTTTCCTCGTGGAGGGAGCTCTGGATTGGAGGATGGTCTCAACAACCTCGGTTGAGAGACCGGAAGCTACGAGGTTCCCCATTAGGGGGGAACCCATAACTTCCTACTCCGAGCGGGAGCACACCCTCCGTCTTTGAGAGGAGGTCCCTCCTGATGGGAATCTACCCTGGAGAGCCAACTAGGAGGGAAATCAGGTCCGAGAACCATACTCTGCTGGCCTGATCGGGGCTACTAACAGCAGATGGACCCCATCCCGGCGCACTCTTTCCAGAACTCCCGGGAGCAGAGCAATCATAGGAAAGGCATACACACAAAGCCTCGGCCATGTCTGTAACATGGAGCTGGATGAGTCAGAAAGAGAACCAGAGGAGACCCGAGTCACAAACAGGTCCACCTGAGCCTGTCCAAAAATTCTCCATATCTGCTTCACCTTTTCGGGGAAAAGCATGCGTTCCCTGGCCACTAATGATTGCAGCCCAACCGTTGAGGGACACATCCATCGCTAGTGTTACCAGGCGATAAGGAGCACCCAACACCATGCCCTGAGACAAGGTGACTGATGCACCATGGAAAACCGGCAGGGTTGGCAGTTTGATCTCCTGAGGGCACTGAGGAGAGGTGGGCACTATGTAATGCGGTGTACACCGCTCCTCCCCAGAGGGAGCTGGCCCTCAAACAGTCCTAGGCCTTTGGCGTCAAGATGTTTACAATGAAGACTATCCAATGAGAATTATTGTCCTTTAACTAGAAGCCTTCAGCCTGGGAGCACCACTCTTACTCTAGACTCTGCAGAGTATGAGAGGTTATACCCCCAGAATGAGGGGCAGGAACAAGGTAGGTTGGGACTGCTCCCATGTAGCAACCCTTTCTGACCACCTCAACCTAGGACGAGAGGTAAACACATTATCTTACTAACGAGTTTTTATTTTTTAAGAGCCCCTGTATATCTAACTTCTCATAGTCAGATAAATATGTCATTTTATTCCTCAGAATTAAATGTAGTCACACAACCTGACATGAACCAATCTTTCCTCCACATGTCTAAGGCATGTAGGCACCTCTGCATGACCTTGAGCATGCAAAGTGGTTTTCCCTTTGGGGAGAACCCCTTGGTCTTGAGCCACCACTGTAGGGGTCTCATGAACAGTAGGTCAAGAGTTATCATGTTGGACGGAGTCTGGAACTGCTTGACAGTGAGTGTCCTGCCTTCTTTGATTCTTGTGACTGCTGTGAGGATCGACTTGATCCGAGCAGGAGACATATGTGCCCACATCGTGGTCAGATCCCACACCACACCCAGATAAGTGATTCTCTGTACTGTAGAAAGCACAATTTTCTTGGCTTTAAACCGATATCTAGATGTTGAAATGCCATCTGCTCTAATTGAGCTAATATCAACAAATCATCAATCAGGTTGAGTCGTGAAAGTGTGGGGTGAAAGTGCAAGGCCAAAGGAAGAACCAGTATCAGTAAGCTTTTGCCCCCAAAAACAAACCTCAGGAACTGCCCATTATGAAAAAGGATGGAGATATTTGCATCTTTTAGATCGATAATGACACATCAGTCCTCTGAAACGTTTTTGAGTATGAGCATGCTGAACATCAGTCCCCTGACTGAGTGGTTCAAAAGAAGCAGATCTAAAATAGGACGCAACCCTTCCTCAGAACTGTGAAGTACTGACTGTAGGATCTGGTCTCTGCTATGCAAGGACGTACCACCTCGATGGCCTCCATCTTCAGATAGTGTCTACTTCTGTTCCATTACCAGAACTTCAGAATTGAGATGGAGGAGAACCAAACTGGATTCTGTGGCCTATCACTTCAGTGTGAAAGACCCACTGAGACATGTTTGGCAGTAGTTTTCATGCTGCCAGATAGTCTACTAAGGGAATCAGCCTCTCGAGACTTATCTCTGTTGTCATCAGAGCAGTTAGCTCGGTGCCCTGAAGCGGCACACCAGCAGGAGATGGTCGAACTAGATGCTTTGGAAACCTCTGTGGAGTTCGCAAACCTCTTAGCACCGCTGTGTTTCCAGACAGTAAATGAGAGAAGCACTCACCAAAGATCGCTGCACCCTGGAACACCGTTAGGGTTGGTAGATTGACCTCCTGAGGGCACTAAGAAGAGCCAGGCACCTTGTAATGTGGTGTACACCGCTCTTCCCAAGAGGGAGCTGTCCCTTAAACAGTCCTAGCCCTTTGGCGTCAGGATGTCTACAATGAAAACTCTACAACGAGAACGACGGACCTTCCACTAGAAGCATTTAACCTAGAAGCACCATTCTGACTCTAGACTATGCAGATTATGAGAGGTTATACCCCCAGAATGAGGGGCTGGAACAAGGTAGGTTGGGACTGCTCCCATCCAGCAACCCATGCTGAACACCTCAACCTCCTCAGAGGAAGAGAGGTAAACACGTTCTCTCACTAACAAGTTTTTTTTTTTTTTTAAGAGCCCCTATATCAGGGTTCTTCAAATTTTACCCTGGAGGGCCAATGCACTGCAGAGTTTGGCTCCAACCCTAATAAAACTCACCTACCTCTGATCTTCTTATGATCCTGAAGACATTGATTAGCATGCTCAGGTGTGTTTGATTAGTATCAGAGCTAAACTCTGCAGGAAAGTGGATCTCGTGGATCAGATTTGAGGATCCCTGCCCTGTATATTTAACTTCTCATACTACAGAGGTAGGCAAGTGCAGTCCTAGAGAGCCGCACTCCTGCACAGTTCAGCTCCAACCCTGAAAAAAAAAAAAAAACTAACCTGCATGTACCTTAATAATCCTGAGTGGCTTGATAAGCTTGTTCAGGTGTGTTTGATTAGGGTTGAAGCTGAACTTTGCAGGTCTGTGGCTCTCTAGGACCGAAGTTGCCTACCCCTGTCATAGTCAGATAAATATTTAATTTTATTCCTTAGAATTAAATGTAGTCAAACAACCTAATGAGAAAACATGGTCTGGTGTAGGAAGATTCACATCAAAAACCAAAATTATATAATATACACATTGCCTCAGTAGCACGCGAGATGCTCAGTCACACAAACAACATCAGTCTCCTCAGAGAAAGATGGCCGCAGCAGCGAGCTCTCACTCAGAGGGGGAAGAAACTGCAGTGCGGACTTCTAAGCCTCAAGAATGAGCTCTAGATCTAGGGAACACGGTCGGGGATAGGAAGCGCTGTCTCCTGCCAGATCATGTGCGATCGCTGCGATCCTTGCAATCTCGCGACCGCAACATAAGGTTCTAATCGCTGAAAATAATATCTATTATCGCTGTCATATCTCATTCTAAAGATACTACTATACTTTTAGCATGACGCAATCGGTCACGAGACACATAAGAGCCTGATGTAATGCTTCTTCTGGCATATTTGTTTTTTATTTGTGCACAGACTGTTTAGGTTAAGGGTTACATGCTCAGAAATGTGTAAATAGTGTAATGTAGCATAATAAAATTGTTGCGACTGTTTAATTTGAAAATCACATCCAAGCATGTACGCAATAGTGATAAAATTGTTACTTCATTTGTAATTTAATAATGACGATAAAATTTTCATTCTCTTTGTGTCTGCATATTGACGCCAATGGTATGTTATTTAAAGCAGCGGAGTACCCTGCATGTGAAAAAATGACCAAGCATCAATATATGTGCCTATAGACTGAACATATGCATGACAGCATTATTTTCACAAATTTTTGATTTTGTAGTATAGAGATGATAACACTGTTGCTTTCAAAAACTTTTAAACTCTTTTTTAAAAGTTTGTATTTTCAGGCCCCAAAAAGTTTGTTACTGTGTAAATGAATGACCAAAACAGATAAAAGTGTTAAATTTGAGTGAAAAACTGTTTTGTGCGGACACCCCTTCCAACCCTGATTAAACACATCTGAACCAACTAGTCAAGAACTACAGACTCACTAGAAACTTTGGTGCAAGTGTGTTGGAACTTGCTGAAGCTACAGTAAACTCTGCAGGATGTTGGCCACATTAAAGTAGTAGTTTTTTCAGGAGTTAGTTAGGATGGCTATTGTGGATTAATAAGGTTTGGGAACCTACACAAACATTTACATTGCTAAGCTCCCAACTAGTCAACAAGAATGATTGCCAAGTCAATCTGAAATATTTCCTTTAGAGAAAGTTACAAAAGCAGCTTGCCAAAGTTAAGATATTTTTATAATGATGAATCATATAGCTTCAATTGAATCAAATATATTGTCATATTTTGAGTTTCCATTTGTTGCAGTAAGCACCCCAAACATTTCCCTCTGTGTGACGCAAGCAGATTAAAAAACAAAACAAAACTTATTTTTTGTGTTTTGTTGTAATATGAAAATGTCTTTACCTACATTCGCAAGCTGCACATGCAGGTGTTGAACCTAATAAAGACCCTGCTACTATTTATGCAGAGTGAGAAAACACTCAAAACAAATCGGTGTGTGAGTGACCTATCAGAATGATTCAGTTTGATTTGTTAATCAGTTTACTAGATAGGGCTGACTAAATGATAATTTATTAATTTGGCTTTGCTTTAGTTGTGATTCTAATCAGCTAACAGAACATATATTCATATGGTGTGTCATATATTTTCAAGGAAAACTATAGTTTGTGTCAATACTACCCAGCTACTTAATCAATAAAATAGCTTCACTACTGAAAAGGACTCGTCCACCTCAACACTGAGAAAGGCATATTGGCTGTTTGAGGTGAAGCTACTGCAGAACCCTGCAAGAGATATTATTTTAATTAAGGTCAATTCAGGTTATTTAACAAGAACAGTCTGCGACTCTATAACTGTGAGCCAAAATAAGTTCACAAATTGCTGATGGGGAAGTTCACAGCATTTCAGCCAGCTGAACAGACGCCACATCACAATCCGGATCCTCCCCCTTAGAGACGCGAGTGTCATTCCCCGCTAACTGAGGACAGCAATGCCTGGATGGATAAATATGTGACCATAAGGACAATGAAGGCAGCGGGACAAGGGCTGGAAGCTTGTTCAGCACTGCGGTGAATGGAAATAGCACTTCAGTATAGATAATGCCCTTTAGTTCATTAGACACTGATTCATTTGCTCTAGCCAGAGGATACCTGTCTCAGAGGTACAAGCTGATGGCTCACATAAGGTATTTTTCTTCCATCTGTTTCGTGAGCAGCTCTCCTACATGTGGTTATACTCTTATGCAAGACGTCACAGTTATGAGTGAATTTTATTTGAGCTCAGTTTTTTAACTGGGCTTATTTTGGATTCATCGCAACTTATGTGAGAATAAATTTCAAACACATGTTGGTTGTGCTGTAATATCCTTTATACTTTGTACTGTTATTTGTATGGACCCCAAGAGACACATAAGAAGCTCATAAAACAAAGAGAAACATAAAGCAGTAATAATGTTGTCTATAATGACACTAAACACTTTAAAGGATAGTTCACCAAAGAATTTAAATTCTGTCATTAATTACTCACCCTCATGTCATTTCAAACACGTAAGACCTTTGTTCATCTGTAGGACACCAATTACAATATTTTTGATGAAATCCAAGAGCTTTCTGACACTGCATAGACAGCAACACAATTGAAACTTTTTATGGCTCAGAAAGGTATAAGGACAATTTTTGTGTGCAAAGAAAAACTAATTCTTCTCTCCCAGGTCAGTCTCCACTCCCATTCACTAGAGTACCACAACGAATGTGTTTGCAACTTCCTCTGCATGTAAATAGGGAACATCACATCTGGGTTCAACATCAGAACGCCGGCTCCTGCATCAGCAGCATCACAAGCATGTGTCATGATTCTCTTGTGAACACGCAGCAGAGACTGACATGGAAGAGTAGTAATTGTCGAATAAAGTTGATATTTTTGTTTTCTTTGCACACAACAAAATATTCTCGTAGTTTCATAAAATTAAGGCTAATGTCACATGGATTATTTGAATGATGTTCTTACTATGTTTCTGGGCTTTGAATGTGTCAGTTAATGTTGCTTTCTATGGAGGGTCAGAAATCTCTCAGATTTAATTAATTTGTGTTCCAAAGTTGGAATGACACGAGGGTGATTAATTAATTACCACATTTTCCTTTTTGGGTCAACTATACCTTTAATTATACTAAAAAATAATTACAATTAAAAAATGAATTTTTGATGAAAAAAAAAAATTATGAATTGTGTCCCTTGGTCATTTATTTTATTGTGAATACCTAACGTGTCAGTGATAAAAATAAAATAAAAAATAAATTGTGGAGGAAGAAAGTATAATAAAAAAATAAAAATAAAAAAAAAACACCATCATCATTTCAGCCATGATTGCATATCATGAACTAATGAATATCAATTAAATGTTAATGGTTATATTAATGCAGAGCCACACTCTTACAATTTATAAAATATTAATATATTCACTGGCATGCAGATCATGTGGAAAAAAAAATTTCATGAGGCAAACAATTATAAATATAAATGTACATAATATATTTTTTTTCTACAGCACACAGAGAACAAAACATTAAACAAAAGGCTATTTTTTTGAGTTCTAGGAAAACTTTGTGAAGCTTAAACTAATGCATTGTCTAGTGTATAAATGTGTCCATCCCTGTTGTTTTTCAGTTTTATATAAATCTGCACTAATTGTGGGCCTTTCGCTGTTTTTACATTTAAAAGTACATCTAGAAGACCTTTTTTTTTCTACACATGTTTACTGAAACATTAAAAACTCAAAGTTAACTCAAATGTTTTTATTTTGTTTTTGCAAGCATTTGTCACATTATCAGACCGCCTACACAAAAATGCTACAATTATTTTGTCAGGAAACCTACAGGCACCTTTTAATCAGAAATGACTGCTAAAAAATATGATTTAGTTTGAAGTTATCTTTATTTTGTCAGAATTATTTGATTATCTACCACCCCTTAAACCACAAGTCACATTAGATGAAATAATTCCTTGATATATATATATATAATTTTTTTTTTTTACCTTTTTGTTCAGCTACAAATGTACATTTCTAAAATTTCTGTTAAAGAGCACTTCATCTAAAAGAGGATCTTGTGTACAAACATCTGATTAATATCTAAAAAGCAGGTTCATGTACTTTCTAAATTAAAATATGTCTGTCATTTAAGCTAATATGCAAAATACGTCCATCAAACCTAAATATGTCAACAAAGACCATTCATTGCCATTCAGTTCCTACCAAATCCCAAGAGACAAACCGAGTCATGTTGCATAACTTAGTCTGGTCAAGTCACTGATAGCTTGAATACATTATCAGACTGAGAATGATGAATTATGAATCATAATTTGCATTAAAACAGATCAAACTTAGCAAAGCAGACTCTGATGTTGGCCAATCTTTTCATCTTTCTAAAAAATATCATTACAAAGCTATTTAGTGGTTCCTTTATCTCTGCATTTCTCATTTTTTATCTTGATGCTATGTGTAACAGACACTTGTGGCAAATGCTTTTATCTATTCACGACATAGAGGCTATCAGCCTCTGAAAAGATTTCATTTCTACCATGCAGAAACTCATTAGTCAGCATCAATGCATGTTATCTTTGCTCGGCTGAATGACTGAGGTCCTTCTTTCAGTTTTAGATCTCTTCCCAATTTAACTGTGATGCTTAAGTTGACAGAGTCAACTGGTCACACCTCATTCCATCTCCAACAACCAAATTTTCATGTCTGCTTTTTTTGAGTAAGTGGGTTATTATAGTGTATATGAATATTGTCAGCTTGAATATATTAACATCAAATACTTATCTTCAAAATTGCCTTTCTTTTCAGTGTTCCCTTAAGATTCAGGGCTTACGTAATTTGAAAGCTCCCCTTTGTCTCCAGAATTAACTAAATATGATATCAGTCCAAACCAACACTAGGTCCTCTGGAAATTGGCCCAGCCTTTTCTTAATTTTGCAGTCCTTTCTCTGGAAGATGAAGAGTAATTGTTATTCTGTGATAGAAGAGCTTTGGTTTGACAGCATGACCCTTGGCATAGATAGATGAGGACTGTGTTGTGTCTTACAACATAATGTAAAACAACTTTTAGAAGTTACAGTAACACAAGGCTGAATTAGTTTCTGTCCTTCTATATGATTTATAGTAATATAGCGTGAAAGGCTGCAAGCTGTATCATAAGACAGATTTTAACTATTAAATGGATATCCACGATGTTCTTTTCCTGGACTTACTGAACTCATAAAAGTTAAGTGTATGTGGAATAATAAAATTCAACATGCTAGATACATGTTTAAATATCATTTAAAATTTTATTTTCTGTAAATGAACATGGAAATTAAGTAGACATACTTTAAAACCTTTTGAAAGTTTATTTCAATAAATTTTACATTTTAACAAACTGTGCCAGAATTGGTGATAATAAAAGCTGCAAAATAACCACTATTATTTATAGTTTTGGGCCAAATGTTGATATTCTAAACTTATAGAACTACTATTCAAATAACTATACAGTATTGTTCAAAATAATAGCAGTACAATGTGACTAACCAGAATAATCAAGGTTTTTAGTATATTTTTTATTGCTACGTGGCAAACAAGTTACCAGTAGGTTCAGTAGATTCTCAGAAAACAAACAAGACCCAGCATTCATGATATGCACGCTCTTAAGGCTGTGCAATTGGGCAATTAGTTGAAAGGGGTGTGTTAAAAAAAATAGCAGTGTCTACCTTTGACTGTACAAACTCAAAACTATTTTGTACAAACATTTTTTTTTTCTGGGATTTAGCAATCCTGTGAATCACTAAACTAATATTTAGTTGTATGACCACAGTTTTTTAAAACTGCTTGACATCTGTGTGGCATGGAGTCAACCAACTTGTGGCACCTCTCAGCTGTTATTCCACTCCATGATTCTTTAACAACATTCCACAATTCATTCACATTTATTGGTTTTGCTTCAGAAACAGCATTTTTGATATCACCCCACAAGTTCTCAATTGGATTGAGGTCTGGAGATTGGGCTGGCCACTCCATAACATTAATTTTGTTGGTTTGGAACCAAGACTTTGCCCGTTTACTAGTGTGTTTTGGGTCATTGTCTTGTTGAAACAACCATTTCAAGGGCATGTCCTCTTCAGCATAGGGCAACATGACCTCTTCAAGTATTTTAACATATGCAAACTGATCCATGATCCCTGGTATGCGATAAATAGGCCCAACACCATAGTAGGAGAAACATGCCCATATCATGATGCTTGCACCTCCATGCTTCACTGTCTTCACGGTGTACTGTGGCTTGAATTCAGAGTTTGGGGGTCGTCTCACAAACTGCCTGTGGCCCTTGGACCCAAAAAGAACAATTTTACTCTCATCAGTCCACAAAATGTTCCTCCATTTCTCTTTAGGCCAGTTGATGTGTTCTTTGGCAAATTGTAACCTCTTCTGCACATGTCTTTTTTTAACAGAGGGACTTTGCGGGGGATTCTTGAAAATAGATTAGCTTCACACAGACGTCTTCTAACTGTCACAGTACTTACAGGTAACTCCAGACTGTCTTTGATCATCCTGGAGGTGATCATTGGCTGAGCCTTTGCCATTCTGGTTATTCTTCTATCCATTTTGATGGTTGTCTTCCGTTTTCTTCCACGTCTCTCTGGTTTTGCTCTCCATTTTAAGGCATTGGAGATCATTTTAGCTGAACAGCCTATCATTTTTTGCACCTCTTTATAGGTTTTCCCCTCTCTAATCAACTTTTTAATCAAAGTACGCTGTTCTTCTGAACAATGTCTTGAACGACCCATTTTCCCCAGCTTTCAAATGCATGTTCAACAAGTGTTGGCTTCATCTTTAAATAGGGGCCACCTGATTCACACCTGTTTCTTCACAAAATTGATGACCTCAGTGATTGAATGCCACACTGCTATTTTTTTGAACACACCCCTTTCAACTAATTCAACTAATTGCCCAATTGCACAGCCTTAAGAGCGTGCATATCATGAATGCTGGGTCTCATTTGTTTTCTGAGAATCTACTGAACCTACTGGTAACTTGTTTGCCACGTAGCAATAAAAAAATATACGAAAAACCTTGATTATTCTGGTTAGTCACATTGTACTGCTATTATTTTGAACAATACTGTATATGAGATATATTTAAAATATATGATTTATTTTGGTAACACTTTACCATCAGGTCAATTAGTTAATGCTAATTAATGTGTTAACTAATATTAACTAACAATGAGCAATATATTTGTTACAGTATTTACAGTATTATTAGTCATTCAAAGCTAAATTTCATGGCCCTGACAGAGACCTGGATCAAACCAGAGGACACTGCTACACCTGCAGCACTCTCAAATAATTTCTCATTTTCCCACTCCCCCCTTTTGACTAGAAGAGGTGTAGGTACTGGTCTGCTTATCTCTAATGATTGGAAATGTAATGCTTTAACATCTTTGGGAATCAACAGCTCCTTTGAATCTCATTCAGTTACTATTACCTACCCTCTTAAAATCCATTTTGATTGGATTTTGTCATCCACCAGGACCACTAGGTAATTTTTGGATGACTTAGATGTGCTGCTCTCAATCTTTCCTGAGGATGGTACTCTTCTAGTTATACTTGGACACTTCAACATCCACCTAGATTACACCAACATTCCACATTCTGCTTGCCTCTTTTGATCTCAACTGAGTGTCAACTATGGCTGCTCACAAATCAGGCAATCAACTGGACCTTTTTTACACATGACACTGCTACACTGGTCATGTACTGGTTACTCCACTAGACACTTCGGATCACTTCCTCCTCACTATTAACCTCAACATGACTCCTGCCACAACACATACCCCTCCACATGTCATATTTTATGTAATATGATTTAATGTATTTTATGTTTAACCCTCCCGGCTATCTATCATGGTTTCATCTTCGCTTCCTTCCCCTAAACTGTTAGCATCTTTTGATGCTAACTGTGCTACTGATACTTTCTGCTCCACTTTTAAATCTTGTTTAGACACTGTTTGCCCCTTGTCTTCCAGGCCAGGCCGTACCACCCCTTCTGCCCCTTGGTTATCTGATGTTCTCCGCGAACATTGTTCTAAGTTCAGAGCTGCTGAAAGGATGTGACACAAATACAAAAATACTACTGACCTTAATGTGTATCAGTCACTCCTCTCTTTCTTCTCTGCTAATGTCTCTACTGCTTAAAGGACATACTACCTGTGACGAGTGGGGCGGGGCCGAGAGACGTGGGCACGAGGAGTGAGGCCAGGTGTAGTGATTGGAGATGCGCTGCACCTGCGCCCCACCACCTGTCACCTGCCGCTGCCCAAAATCGGAGGAGCCGTCGCCGTCCATCGGGCGGCGGAGGAGTGTCGTGCCGTCCGCCGAGGGCCGTCCAGTGCCACCGCCAGGCACCGCAGAGGAGATCACCCAGCTGGTGGAGGGTCGAGCAGCAGTGTGTCTGGGAACCGGATTTTTTTTTTTTTCCTCTCTCCCCTCTCTCGTCCCTGTCGCTCCTCCTTCCATCTCCTTTTCTCTCGCCTCGTCTGTCCTACCCCCAGGTTCCTGCAGGTCCCCGTGAGCGCCCCCCCCCCGGAGAGAAGGGGGGGGGGGAGTAGAGCGCAGTCTCGAGGGTACCCCCCGGCCTGCGAGGGGCGATGGGGGTATGTGACGAGTGGGGCGGGGCCGAGAGACGTGGGCACGAGGAGTGAGGCCAGGTGTAGTGATTGGAGATGCGCTGCACCTGCGCCCCACCACCTGTCTCGAGTCCCACGTAGGAGATGGAAGGATATAAAACTGGAGCGACTATAGTGAAGGACGAGAGAGGACCAGGCCTGGGACATTATTTTATGTTTTGCTTTTTATTTATGCTCACCAGTCGGCCGTGAGGGGCTGGTGCGCTAGTTTGTGTTTATTTTGTTATTATTAAAATGTTTTGATTGTGCGCCGGTTCCCGCCTCCTTCTTCCCGGTGATTATGGAGTTGATTTATTACACTACCATAACAAAATTAACAATTTGTTGAACTCTCCTTGGTCCTCCATCCCCCCCTCCCCCGCATCAACTCTAATAGCTGACGACTTTGCCATGTTTTTCGTTAATATCAGTGCACAATTTTCCACACTACAATCTGTCTAGCAAACATCTTATCTTAACATCAGTCTCCAAAATTGTCCTTCCTCCTACTACTTGTCTGCTTGATCCTATTCCATCTCATGTCCTTCAATCCATATCTCCTGCAGTTGTACCTGCACTCACTCACATCATTAACATATGCCTCCACACTGGTGTTTTCCACTCAACATTTAGGCAGGCTCGTATAATCCCACTACTTAAGAAACCCACCCTCAACCCATCTCTTTTAGAGAACTACAGACCAGTTTCCCTTCTTCCTTTCATTACAAAATCACTTGAACGAGCTGTGTTCAACCAAGTCTCTGCCTTTCTCAAACAGAACATCCTCCTTGACAGCAACCAATCTGGCTTCAGAAGTGGACATTCAACCGAGATTGCCTTGCTCTCAGTTGTTGAAGCCCTAAGAATGGCAAGTGCTGAATCCAAATCTAAAACACTTATCTTGCTTGCTCTGTCTGCTGCTTGTGACACGGTTAACCACCAGATCCTCCTGTCAACCCTGTCGTAACAGCTAACTACTGAGGTGCCTCAGGGTTCAGTTCTTGGACAATTTTTCTTCTCTGTCTACATGGCATCATTAGGTTCTGTCATTCAGCAACATGGCTTTTCATACCACTGCTATGCTGATGGTACTCAACTCTATCTCTCATTCCATCCTGATGACCCAACGATAGCTGCTGGCATTTCAGCTTGTCTAACAGACATTTCTTGCTAGGTGAAGGACCATCACCTTCAACTCAACCTTGTCTTGCATAGTTAAATATTATGTTTTTGGTATTGAAATTGCTTTGAAATCACATAAATAAATTCACAGAAATTTAACAGTTTATGTTAAAAGTGAGTACAAAATTCTGTAATTTGTAAAATCCAAAAGAAATCCAAATATCTCATATATCCAATCATTAGTTTAAAGGAAACGTCCTTTCTTGCCCCATCCTAGAATGGTGCTTTATCATTCTGAACTTTCATTCAAAGTTTGAATGCATATTTGGATAAATAAATAACCTTGGCAATTAGTCATTGGTAGTGATGGATTGCCACTCTTAATCAAATCTCACACTCTGCCAGTAGTTTGGAATTCAACTGGATAGTTTTCTGGCAGGCAAAAGCACTTCAGAAGATACTATATATCACCACAGTGAGTCAATCCAAAACTATGACACAAAAAAATAAATAAAAATAAAAATCATCCATTGTCCTCTGGCTCTGGAAATTTATGAAGTCAGATCTTTTCCTGAACCCTATATTCTCCTGCTCGACTAGGATTCGCTATTCTCTCTATCTTTCTTTAATTTGTGGGTGCCTTGAAGGCCAAAGTGCCAGTGAAACACTGACTGCACCTCAACTAATAATAAAGTAGAGGTTCATAAAGAAGTTGCTGAAGGAGGTTTTCTAAGACTGGAATCAAGAACAAAGAGCTGTGGCTGTGAACAGAAAAGAGGATTTTGTCTTAAAATTGTGACATTTGAATGGAAGAAGGGGGCAAAAATAGCTGTGAGGCCTGCTGTACAGAGAGCGCTCTGTCTTTGGCACAGCGATAACACCCGTCTGCATGGGCAACCAAGCTTCATCATACTGACAATGATCCGTTCTCAGTACAATAATCCCCTATCAGTGTAGTGAGGCATTGATATTGTCATACCTTACATTATTCAGAAACTGAGAATAGTCTAGGGAATCTAAATTGTTATTTTACCCAACTAAGGGGGAGCATGGTAAGCTTTTTTATTTTTTATTTTTTTCCTTCAGTCAGTGAACAATGACAAATGATGATGAAGGAAAACTTTTCTACACACATACAGCTATAGGAACATGAAATGCAGAAATGCATATTGCCAAATGATATTTAGGCCTAAATAAGATTTATATCTGAATTGCATATCAAATTGTCTTCCATTTGAATTATTTAGTTTTAATATAAACTAATAAACTCCTATTTGCAGCTATTAAACATTATTTATCACAAAAACAAATAAAAATCCACAGAAAACCGGGAAGTCTTTGGGTAAGCATGACCTTATCGTCAGGTTCCTTAGAGGGGCAGGGAGGTTAAATCCTTCCCGGCCCCCCTCTATACCCTCTTGGGACCTGACTCTAGTGCTTAAATCACTACAGCAGGGCCCATTCCAGAAGGTGAGTCCCGTCTCTAAGCAGAGGATGGCCCACTGGATTGTGGATGCCATAGCCCTGGCTTATCAGGCTCAAGGTGAGCCCTGCCTGTTCAGGTTGCTAGTTCACTCACTAGAAGTGTTTTATCCTCCTGGGCACTGGCTCGTGGCACCTCGCTGTCAGATATGTGTAGAGCTGCGGGCTGGGTGACCCCTAACATGTTAGCAAGGTTCTATAGCCTCCGTGCAGAGCCGGTATCTTCCTGTGTTCTCACCTCAAATGGGTAGTGGCACTGAGAGGCCCCGGTTAGTGTCGGCTTGCTTAAACTGCTCCAGAGTGTCCGTACTGTAGAGCCTGTTGAGATCCTCCATCCCCCTTGGCAGCTGGACGCAGTGGAACGTCCGGCACCAGGCCTTCATGATGAATCCGTGAGAACCATGGAAGGATGGGTTCCATATTGAGACCTAAGCAGTACTCGCATGTGTATAGTCCACAGTATAGCCTTTAGAGCCCGTGTTTCCCCGGCAGACTTCTGCCTTCCCAAGAGGGTTTTAATCACCTCAAATTTCTCCATATACTCCTAAACGGATACTATCTGTGTATTTGCCCCCCGAGACCTCCTACTTGAAGGATGGAGCTTCCGCAGCGTCCCTGTTCCAAACGGAACGGGTAAGTTTTCCCAGTGTTATCCAATCTCAACCAGTGAGGTAGTGTCATGACAATGGTCAGTGGAACTACTTGTTCTGAGCCCCGGCCTTCAACTAATAGGGGCGCAGGCGGCTCGCACAGGGCACTGGAAGAGTAGAGTAGATCCCATTTTGCGTCGGTCACCGACGTGGCGTCTCGGTTACGTATGGTTACCCTCGTTCCCTGAAGGAGGGAACGGAGACACCATGTCCCATCGCCATGGTTGCTGTACCGCCACTGAGCTGCCGGGTCTCCAGCTCGGCTCCTCAGCGAAAACCTGGTATGCATTGCACCTGCTGCCTTCTTATACTCACGCTATGATCAGCGGCAGCTGGATACAATAATTGCATGGCAATATGCATTGGCTCGTTTAGTTTACACTTAAAGTAGATTGGTCTACCGATGCGATATCCCATTTTGCGTCAGTCACCGAAGTGGCGTCTTCATTCCCTCCTTCAGTAAACGAGGGTTACCATACTTGACCGAGAGTTTTTTTTTTTTTTTTTTCATGCGACCAAGATTGCATGAGAAAGCTTGGACATCTACAGATATTATACTGTTGAAGTATGTATACATTTGTATGAATTTGTTATCTCATTTTTATTAGGTGTCCCAAAGTGCCTATTCACTAGTACTGTGAGTCATTGGGCTCTTAGCAGTTGTTCCTTCATATTTGAGCTCAGAGTTGAGGCAACAAGAAGCATGGGAATCATTAAGACTTAATGCAGATCTCTGAATGGTATTAAGCTCCAGGCAACTCATTTCAACCGCTGCCCATGCGATGAACAGATACTGAGTTCATTTGACAGTTGCATTGCATGAAAGCATTTGTCTTGAATTAAGGGTTGATATTGTTATAGTGTTTCTGTTTCTCTGAATATTTGTATTTATTTATTTATTTTTATGTAAATCCATCCATCAGTGATTGCTATTAAAAGTTAAAAACCAGGTCATGAGAATGTTGAGAACCTTTGAATGCGACTGATTTGAACAGCTTCATTTGACAGTGAAGAGCTCTGGTTTAGAGTTATTAGGAATCAGGGTTTAATCTATTCAAATATTACTTTTGAGAGATGTTACTTGGGAATTGTGAAGGAGAATATTTCAGAAAAACTAAATATGTAAATATTTTAATTATATTTCAATCCAAAAAGTAAAAACCTAACAACAAAGCTGAATTTGAACTGAAGCTGGAAAAGGTTGAAAAGCACAATCATAAATGTAGTCCATATGATAATCCGTGCACTATATTCCAAGGTCTTTCAAACTATAGCAATATGTGTGACAAACAAAATTCACTGACACTGTTTTAATATTGTAAAAGGTTTAAGTATGATTTTTTTTTTTTTTGCCAAATTAGTCTGATTAATTCCCAAATCATTCAGGCTGGTTTTATGCATTGAGCAACTTATTCATTGAAAATAATAAATTCAGAATAACAGTGTGTTCACAAATCAGATAAAGCTTTTTCTAATTGAACACACCAGGGGAATGAGAAGGTTAATATCATATTGTCATATTGCTTCAGAAAGTGTTAATGACTTATTTTATTAATCTTTTATATATAATTTGTACATTTTGGTTGAACTTTACCTTTAATCCACACACTTATTATTAAAGAATGTGACTTTAAACATTCACTCTTGATCACATGCATTACATTGATTTATAAGGTACATTTTTGCCATGTTATTCCTTAAGAAAGATAACTGTTGAGAAAAATCTCTGCACTCAGGAAATACTCAGTTTAGTGTAAATGGTTGAGCTGGTTTATTTAGCAGCTCTGTTATTTATGTGAATGTCTGTTTTTATGTTTCAAAAAGATAAGAGAAGGTTTTCCTCTCTAAAGATTGATGGAGTTATTCTGTCCGAGAGGAGCAGCAGGTGCAGTGCTGTATCGATTGATGATGAGTTGCCTCTGTGTTACACAGTCTTCAATAATCAGCCAATCACTGACCTCTGAGCCGTAAATCAACATAACATCTTAAAATAGTTCTGAAATGACATAATTTTAAGTAATATGAAAAAGCTCACATTCTGCTCTGCTTCCACGGTCTTAATGTAAGCCTGGCAGTCTGGCCATAACTCAAATGTTCAAGTGTGTTGCTGCCTTTAGCGAAATGGAAAACATTGCTATCAAAAATTCACAGCAGCATGGCATACTGAATTATTAATTGTGTATGCTAAATATAAATAGGGATTTGATTTAAAATATATTGCCATACAAAATTTTACATATACATTTGTATTATTATTATTATTAATTTATTTATATTTTTTTGTGGTAGAACACTGAAAAAAAAAATTAAAACAGTTTTCACTCAGAACTTGTAATGAAAACACAAATAATTGTGTGTGGGCGCCTCATACCAGCAGAACAGATTACCCCAAAATTAAAATGTACTCACCCTCAGGCCATCCAAGATATAGATGAGTTCTTCATTGGAACACATTTGGAGGAATTTAGGATTACATCACTTGTTCACCAATGGATTTTCTGCAGTAAATGGGTGCCATCAGAATCCAAACAGCTGATAAAAACATCACAGTGACCCACAAGTAATCCACACCACTCCAGTCCATCAATTTAGTCTTGTGAAGTAAAAAGCTGCCTGTTTGTCAGAAACAAATTCATCATTAAGATGTTTATTAAATTCAAACCATTGATTCTTGCTAAAGTACATGTCCTCTGTCCAAAATATAACTTTTTCCATTGAAAATATTAAGTGGTGTGGATTCCTTGTGGATTATTGAGATGTTTTTATCAGCTGTCTGGACTCTCATTCTGACGGTACCCATTCTTTGCACATGATCCATATGTGAGCAAGTGATGTAATGCTACATGCTCAAAAAATCTGTCCTGATAAAGAAATACATCAACATTTTGGACGGCCTCAGGAGGACTACATTTTTTTCTTTTTCTTTTTTCTATTTTTATATTCCTTTAAACTTGAAATATTGAAGTACAGCAGTTTGTGCTTCCTGACAATCCTTTGAATATGTAGTAGATGCAGATTAAAAAGTGTTTAATCATGAGTGAAATGACAAACTATAAACAATTAAACTCTGAGATGGATGATTCAGATGCTGCTTTCTGATTTGCTTTCTGTTTTTTTTTTTTTTTTTTTTTTATCTGCTCATGATGGTTCACTGGTAGCCGCTCATACACGGTTAAGTTTGTCATTCTTCTTCATTCCCAGCATCCCTGCCTCCATCATTCCTTGTTCTCTTCTGTCAACAGCTGCCATAGTGAAACAGAACAAGAATCCGTCTTTGTATGTGTGAAGCGTGCAGCTTATAAAGGTGCAACACCTCAAACCACAGCATGTCAGACTGAATAGAGAGGAGAGGAATTGGCCATCTCTGGGTTCTTTGTGATATTTTTACACCAGTGGTGAGAGTCTTTTCATCTCGGCTCAGTGGAGGCTGTCAGACTCTTTACTGCCCCATGCAGGTTTCAATCAGCCCTGAAACAGATCAGACACGTCTCTGGAAAGAGCTGGAATTGATATTCACTGTTGTTCGTGTTCTCACTTTAATCGTCAACATGCAACTTGTTAGACACTTTGTTGTTAAGGTTATGCAAATGACAGCTCTGCTTTGTGAATTACTAAAAAGCAAAATGATTAGGGCCAGTGGCCATTAGACACGGTTGTGCACTGTAAAGTATTTTCATTGAATAGTCATACTTGATTTATTAACACGTGTGAATATATATATATATATTTTTATGCACATTTGTTTACATGGTTTATGTCTCAAATTTTCCTAAATAAAGAAGTAGAAACCCCCTGGGATGCCTGTGTTTGCTAGCTATAGGAAGATGGTTTAGAGGTATTGTTTTTGTTTTTGGTGTGAAAATTTGTGGGTTGAAAATTCACTTGCCAATCAATTTAATAATCATATTAATAATATAATAAAGTAAATAGTGAATGAAATAATAGTGAAATTAAATAGTGAATAAAATAATTAAAGGTACGGTTCACCCAAAAATAAAAATTACCTAACCTCAAGCCATCCTAGTTGTATTCAACTTGCTTCTTTCAGACAAATACAATCAGAGTTCTATTAAATTGTCCTGGCTCTTCCTGGCTTTATATTGGCACTGAATGGTGGTCAAGATTTTGAAGCCCAAAAAAGTGCAACATCCATCATAAAAAGTGCTTCACAGAGTTCTGGGGGCTTAATAAAGACCTTCTGAAGTTATTTGTTTGTGTAAGAATAATATCCATATTTAAACTTTGTAAACTGTAATCTTTAGCTAACATTAACTGTTGTATGAATGTTCACTTGATAGTGGCGTTCCATCAGATGACACAGACATAGTGGAAGGCCTTTATTCATTATATATATATATAGCTCCGATTGTATTCGTCTAAAACAAGAAAGTCATTTACACCTAGGATGGCTTGAGGGTGAGTAAATCATGGTACAATTTTCATTTTTGGGTGAACTATCCCTTTAAATGTCAGAAAATGTTTTATATGTTTGTTTGTTTGATTGTTTATAATTATTTAGGATACAATCCATAGTTGTTTAAATAGCATAATTCTAAATATTTCACCTGTTTAACACAACTTATTTTGATTCAAAGGTTTGAGGTTAAATACTAATACATTTTTTATGAATGAATGAAAATTCTTTGTATTTTTACTTTGTAATTACACATTTTCCCCCAAATATATATATATATATATATATATATATATATATATATATATATATATATATATATATATATATATATATCAGCCATGAAAACTCTAAACGGCGCAGGCTGGAGGTTTTTTTTGGGTAACTGATGATATTCAGAGTGTTAAATAACTTGGCACAAGCTGATTGGTTCATACTGCATATGCAGCCAATGAGCTTTGCATTTATATGGCTGGATAACATTCACTTGAAATTCCTGCAGCAGGCTTTTGTATTTCTCTGAAACCCTCCACCTTCCCCAGCTCCACCTGTATAGATCGGCTGTGGGTTATTATATGCTTTTTGTGCAGCAGCACAATGTCCTAAATACTCACAGCACTGTAATTCTGTATGCATTGTAAGTAGCAAGCTCCCGAACTTGCTCGCAGCAGCAGCAATAACCAAAAGCAGGAACAATTTAGCAGCTGCATAGCAGATATGTTCCACCAAGACCAAGTACATTAACAATTTCATATCCATCATGTGAAAATCTTCCGAGAGTTGTAATGATTGAAGTAGCTTTATGGAAAGTCATAGTTACATCCAATTGTACATCCGATAAATACATTTCTATTTATTTATTATTATTTTTATTGTGTGTGTGTGTGTGTGTGTGTTATATTATTATTTGCAATAAATCTAATCAAATTAAAATGTATCTGTCCACTGCATGGTTCATGGTTCTTCTCTGGCATGGCTGTGAAAACCTTTTTTTTTTTAACCTTTTATTGGTTAGAGTGCAGACTACGTTTAAAGCAATATTAAGTGCACTCCTTGGTTGTATCTTGAGCTGTAATTGTGCCTAGCGATGATTTCAGTGAGACTTTTGTAAGATGTCTACAAAACCAGACCACAGTGCTACTGATGTAGAAGATGGAATCATTTGGTTGAATGATCATGCGTCTGACCTCTTCTCTTCTCCATCATTAGATCCCCGTGATGACAGGAGCCTTCATGGACTCATCGCCTCATGATGACTACAGCACAGATCATTCTCTCTTCAACTCCTCTGCAAGCGTCCATGCTGCCGCTCTGGCAGCTCACAACCAACAGGAGGAGCAGCAGCCCATGTCCCGGGACGCCATCTGGCTGTGGATCGCTATCACCGCCACCATTGGGAACATCATAGTGGTGGGCGTCGTCTACGCCTTCACGTTCTGACCTCTGAAATGAAACCAGCTGAACTTTGGAGACATATTCGACTTTGAGTCCCCCAAATGTAGGGCACGGGGTTCCTCATCAGACGAACAGTGTGTGCAATCTTTCAAGAAAAAAAAGTACACTGTATTAGTTGTTTATTTGTTTGTTTTTTACGCAGAGTTGTCCAGAAATTATTTTTGATTCATTGTAATTTTCATGTTGAAAACTTTGTAACTAGATTGTTTAATGCTAAACAAGTGTAACATGAGGAAAAAACACATATTTATTTTTTTTATTATTATTATTATTTTATTTTTTTTGAGTGTCTAATACTGCCGGACTTTCGCCAAACAATTTGTACATTTCTGCTTTTAGTGTGTAATTACAAATGCTGTTATTAAGCTTTAAATGTCTAGAGGGGAAACACTACTCTGAAAGTCATCCAACTACATTTTTAAAGCAGTGATTAGAAAGTTGAAATGAATCCCAAAGCTAATTTGAAAAAAAGTAACCATAAAATAATTTAAATAGAGCAAGTGCAGAGTGCTCTATTGACCCTTTGTGCTATTAAGTGCCCAGAACAGAAAAAAAAAAAAAAAACTTTTTTATTAAAGTATTGGTCACCTTGGTTAGAAACAGATCAAGATAATAAGCGATAAAAGCACTTAAAATTGCCTTGATTCATGGGGCATTTTTAAACATTGGTTGACTTTTTTTTTTTTTTTTTTTTTTTTTTTGCCAGGATCTCAATTTGGAGACAATGTCTTATCTTAAATCATCAGTTGGTAAAACCACCACTTTAGTTGATGAAAGGTTCAGTTTAACGTTTAAATGCATTACAATGATTTGAATTCAAACCTGCATACTAGTAAATGATTTTATGCTGATAAATCATGCCATCCCCTTAGTTGAGGGTGACAGGTCTAGCTTGTATTTGGTAGAGGTCAAAGCTTTGCTTTTAATGAGCTTACCATAAAAGGTAGGGTTGCTATGGCGACTGTTTCATGCTGTCTGGGAGACCATGGCTGTGGCTTCTTATCCCACCATCACGACCCTGCAAAAATCTTTACTGTCCACTGGTGCAAAGCAACTGTCCAAACAAACATGCATATTATTATATTTATTTCATGCACATTTCTTTATGTATTTATTTTATTTTATTTTTTAATTGTGTGTTTTTTGAGTGTTTCAAAGCAAATCTTCTTAAGCAGATTGATGAGAACACCGGCTTACCATCAGTTGTTACTCCTGATCTTTTTCCACACATACACTTTTGTTTTAATTCCAATCATGCAACTGCCAAACATTTTCTGATGTCCATAAAGGTCTATGACCAAAAAGAAAAAAAACTATTAAAATTTACAAACCAGTTAAGTATTTTCACTATAAAACTTAAGGGAGAGTTAGTAATTGAGTCGTTATGAACCAGACAGTTTTCAGACTGTGACGGTCACTGTATTGATCTGATCAATGGACTTTGGACCTTATTTATAAGGCTGACCAAAATTTAATGGTTTTAAATACGGTTCAGTGGGATGAAATGGACTGGGACAAAGCCAAGATGATCATCTATCATCTTTCTGCAGTGGATTGCACTAGGATATGGTGTTAAATATATGCTGGACAGGAAAATGGCCTTTACTTTATCAATGACTTTGATTTATGGACTGGAAGTTCTCACGTCGGTATATAAAATTACTTCACAGATAAACTCTAACTGCCACAGTGAAGTTTGATGAAGAGCTGATTGTTAATTATGGAGCATAATACACTCTAATTGGAAAGACTGTTGAAATGTCCTTCAAAGTCCCTTTTGCTGGTACCATTGCAGTTCCTAAGAGAGGAAGATCTGCAATTTAGACCAGCTCAAATCACATTCTTCAAACCACAGTAAAACGTAATTTAGAAATGTGCTGGAAAGTAAGAATTTTCTGCTTAGCAAACAATGTAGACGATTTTTTGTAAAAGTCCTGTCTGTTGATGTTGAAGGGCCTTTATATAGAGGCCTGATGTCTAGTTTAGCAAATGGACACTGGTGTGTTCAGTCTGCTTCATCTGCATTGCAACATGTTTCTTTTTGTATTGAAAAAAAAGTTGAATTAAACGACTCATTGAACACCAGATGTGCAACTAATACATTTATGATAAAAAATCTTTTTTTTTGGTGACACTGAACAAAGCAAAACCTTGATTTTCTTTACACTATAGATAACTTATACTGTACAACAAATCTTTTGCTTGGAGTTTGAAAACCCTATATAAGCACCACTAAAACATTTTAGAGTATGTTAAATATTGTTAAAAAGTATTGTTTCATACAAACAAGAACACATGGAAAATAAGGTTAATTAGTTTAGTGCATATACTGTATATGTCCAGTCTTGAGTATCTCCATAAAAGTCAACATTTCATTTAAAAATGTAATTTTCAGTTCTAAACATGTTGGCTTATTGGCCTATGATATTTGAAAATATGTGAAACCAAATATGAACAACTTCAAATTCTGCAAAAAGTAATTTTGCAAATCATTTGATATTTGTGTTCAGATAAAAGTTAAATGAGCCAATGAATAAAAATTGATTGTCATATGAAACAAAAATTAAAATTTTCAAAACTATTTAACCCAAAGCAGCATTTACAGAAAATGAGTTGCAAAAAAGTCTCACCTTGAAATTGTCAGACTCTGTTACTTGTTGTGTATGTGTTTTGTTCCCTATGTGCCTTTCTTGCCTTTATTTGGTCCTTTCTTTTCCTGTCCCCATTTAGTGACATCATGGGGCTTTTCCACTGTGTGGTACCAGTCGGCTTGGCACAGTTTGCATTTCCACTGCAGTTCAGTACCGCTTTAGAGGGGACGGGATTATTCATGTCTTTATAGTTGCGTCGCCTCTACTGCCACAACTCCTAAAAAAAAAGTGTTTTCATTCCCCGTCGCTGCATCAAGCTCTCACTGGAGCCACTCCTCTGCTATCAACGAGAGGAACGTCTGTACTTCCGCAAAAGACAACAAAATGTTTTGGTTGTTCAAAAAAGGTGCACTCATTCAAAACAGTTGCGATTGATCCTTCACTGACTGTGCCGACTCTGCTGCAATCTTCCGGTGTATAGTTTTCCCCTGAGCGAGCTGTTCTTAAATGTTTCTGACTTTGAAGGCTGAAGAAGTAAAGGAACATCCCAAGCCTAGTCGTCCACTAACTCTGGAACATACTGCATTTCCCTAGCTCACCCCATGATGAGAACCCCACACATACCTCTCTAACGTCTCCTACTGGCTGCTCAAGCCCAAATTCCCTGCTGACCTACAAAGCTCCACCCTAGACATAAGACCACCAGCCACCGCTGACTCAAGCCCGCCAGCTGCCAAATTAACTCCAACCATAAGAGGGGGATGTGGAGGAAAAGACTGCTAGCAGCCATCATCTTCTCCTCTAAATCAGCTCCAGTTCCAGAGCTCACTCCAGTGTTGGCTCCAGCCCCAGAGCTCGCTCAAGTGTTGGTTCCAGCCCCCGAATCTGGCCAAGTCAAGTCTCCTGTCCCTGAGTTTAGCCCGGTCAAGGGCTCTTGTCCCTGAGTTTAGGCTGGTGAGGGCTCCTGTTCCTGAGTTTAGCCCGGTGAGGGATCTTGTTCCTGAGTTTAGTCTAGTGAGGGCTCCTGTACCTGAGTTTAGCCCACGGATGGCTCATGTTCCCCAGTTTAGCCCACAGAGGACTCATGTTCCTATGTATAGACCAGGGCGGACCTGTTACTTTCCCCAAGTATTTTTTAGGGGGAGTAGTAGGACTCTACCCACAGAGGCCGGGGCATGGGCTGGGGCCACTGCCACTGCCTCGGAGGGGGCTTTGCCATGGCTTCCTAGTCTGCCTGCTCCGCAAAGGCCTCCTGGACTGTATGATCCGCCATGGCCCCCTGAACTACCAGATTCGCCATGGGTCCTGGAACGGGCATCGCCGTGTAGTCCTTCTGTCATAAACCCTGCCCCTAGAAGCCACCAGGGGGAGGAGTAATGTCAGACTCTGTTACTTGTTTTGTGTGTGTTGCTCCCCATGAGCCTTCCTTGCCCTTATTTGGTCTTTCCTGTCCCCATTTAGTTCCAATATTTCCAGGTGTTCCCAGTTATTAATTCTTCTACTCACCTGTCTAACTCTTGTTATCTCCCCTTTTTGAGTTCTAGCCCGTTGTGTTCTCCCTTATCTGGAATTGTGAATGCCAACCTCCTCAACTAAGTGTTTTGTTTCTTGTTCCCTTGATTTCATTAAAATTTCTTGATTGATGTACTCCTTGTCTACTTCATTCCTCGCTCCTTGCTCCTGCACGTACTTAATCGTGACAGAAATATAGTTGTGATGAATAGGATTAATATATTGACGTGAATGCATGTTTACATTCAGTAATCAATTAGTATTTTGGATTCAGCAACTTAATTCAGTCCACACACAAACTGTAAAGAATATAAGGAGAACTGATATAAAGATATATTAACAGAATGATTTGGTGTCCATTAGTCTATTTTACTTCTCGACAATTTAACTTAACACTTAACAAAATAATCTCAAGAGACACAGGAGAAAAAAACAACCAAACAAACAAAACCCCTTGATTTAGAGACACTGTTGTGGGTGTAGGGTTATCTTTACCTACCTAATTTTAGATGGAATCCTTTCTCCAGAAAATCATTTTACTTTGAAACTGTTATTATAGTTTTCATTCCATATTGCCAGATAATGTGTAATTTGTCTAGTTTCAATTGTGTAGTATAATGTGAGAGAATATGATTTTTGTGGAGTTTTACAAACATTAAAATTTTACAGTTAGCCTATTTACTTTTTTAATAACCTGATTAATTATGCATCAGTTGAATTCAGAAGATTTTCTGTTAATTGATATCTGCCAATAACATATATTTTTTGACAAACAATTTTGAATTTCAGCTTTTCTAACTCTTTAAATCGAACATGTGCGAATCAACCAATGGGAACACGGAACAATGGCAACGCATTATAGCAACAGAGTGTAGAAGGGAAAACTATTGTGGATCCGCACGTCCGAATCACTCTGGCACTGCAGCAGACTGCAGAAAACAAATGAATAATTTAAGGACAATGACGTACATATCTGCACATTTTACTATGTTACTATGTTTTAATTTAGACCTCAAATGACAAGAACATTTTTGTTAATATTTGTAAGTAAATCCCTGCACTGATTCACTCCAATATGCAGAATATTACATGCCTTTGCTAAACAGTTAAGCATTGTGGTGTAAATGTTAAGAACTAGCTGCATTTCCTCCTCTGTGCCTGGATGACTACACATCATTAAAGGAACCATGAATTCTGAAGTAAAGTTCTGGAAGAGTGGGCAAAAATCCCCCAAAACAGATGTCAGAGGCTGATAAGTGGCTATGGAAGATGTTTATACCACATTATTACCGCTAATGGAGGAAATCACAAGCTGTTTACTTATGTGCATATTTTTGCACACATTATATCTGAATGTAAAAAATAAAAATAAATAAAATTATTGGGTATTGTAGGTTAAATATGACTGTGTTTTCATCTGTTTTACTTGTATTAGTAGTTTGTGCCTAGCGTCATTACAATATCAGTTACTGAGTGTTACGTGCTGCGTTTGTTTCTTCTCTTGTGTCTATTTCTGTTCTCCACCTATTATTTCTGCCAGGTCTCCGCTGATTGGAAGAGGCGACTGCCAATCTTAATCAGTGACATCAATCAACTGACAGCCAATCAACTGCTGCCCTGCTGATTTAAAAGCCTCCCAGTTTACCTTGATTAGGGGGCTTAGTGTGTGTGGTTTTGGAGTTTTGAGTTTGTTGTGAACTTTTGTTTCACCTTTGTATGTGATTTGTATTCGTGATTCTAGCATTTTGCTTCGTGATGATAACCCTAAGGCAAGGGCTGTTATGAGTTACTGTTCACTTTATCCTTTTGGGGACAAGGAACAGGGAAGCATGTCGTGCGACCTACATATCGCCCGTAGCTACGAATGTTAGAAACATTAGGTAAGCGGTGAGTGCCACTTTTGTATTTTTGGTTTATCAGTTAGCATAGTTTAGTCGGGGCGCCAGATGCGCTGAAGATTTCGGGTTTCATTTTCACATTTTGTTTTGGTTAGTTAGTTTAGAGGGTTTTGGGAATTTAGTTTACGGACTGTTTTGTTTTATTCCTTTCTTTAATTTGGCGCCACCTTTGTTCGTTGATCCCCATTGGGTCTTGTTGTTTATCTTTTTCTTCTCTTTATTTAACACTGTAAATAGTACACACACCATTTAAGGGCTTTGGCTTTTAGTAACAATAAATCACGTGAACTGCAATTGTGTTTGACCTGATCTTTTCTACTGCTCACTCCTAAGCAATATTCTCAATGTTACTTCCTATCTTAGACAACTAAAGGGTCGTAACATTTAATGGGGGCTCATCCGGGATAATACAATTTCCCGTAAATAAATATTGCTGGAGTGTAAAGTGGAAAGACCATGTCTTTTTGGTAGCTGATTGTAGTAGGGCGTGGCTGATTGAACAGGTGGTAATATTTATCATTGCTTCGTGATGGCAGATTTCAATCTGGATAGTTTTGTTAAAGCGCCGTCTTTTGAACAGCTAGAGAAATGTAGGAAGGATGATCTACTGCTCATCGCTGCTCATTTCAAAATTGTGGTTACGAAGCAACAGCTTAAGAGAGAGGTGAAAAGTGCTGTGTTGCAAAGATTAGTGGAACTGGGTGTTTTGGTGTTGCCTGGAGTAGAGGAGGATTCTCTTGGTGCTGATGTTCACTCAAATGTGTCTGGTGATGAGGAGCATGGTGAAACTGCTGAGGTGGAGGGGTCTGAGACCAAAGCTGTTTTGCCGCCCTTTGAACCATTTTCTCCGACCTCTGTTAGGTCTGGAGGTGATGCCCAGTTGAAGGTTCGCTTGGCGCGAGTCCAAATGGAAGCACACGAACGAGCAGAGAGTCGTCGGACTGAGATGAATTTTCGCCTTGAAATTCGCAGGCTAGAAATTGAGGCTGAAACGCAGATTAAACTGCGTGAATTGGAATTAAATGCAACTAAAAGTGCAAATACCCCAGTTGTTCCACCAGTGCAATCTGCTAGCACTTCATCAGGGGCTGAATTGGCAGTAACCACCTTTGACGTAAGTAAACAAATTTCTCTCGTACCACAATTTCGAGAAGCAGAAGTCGATTCTTACTTTGGCGTGTTTGAACGAATTGCGTCCGCATTAAATTGGTCTAAGGAAGTTTGGCCTTTACTTTTGCAATGTAAGTTAACAGGCAAAGCTCAGGAGGTCTGTGCAACTTTATCCTTAGAGGATAGCTTGAATTATGATATCATGAAAGTTGCAATCTTGCGTGCCTATGAGTTAGTGCCAGAAGCATACAGACAACGGTTTAGGGGTCATAAAAAAACCCCTAGCCAATCGTTTGTTGAGTTCGCCAGAGAAAAAGGCGTTTTGTTTGATAAATGGTGTGCTTCGAGTAAGGTAACAGATTTTAAAACCTTGCGAGAGTTACTTCTTGTGGAGGAATTTAAAAACTGTGTTCCTGAACGTGTTGTTGTTTATTTAAACGAACAAAAAGTGAGTTCTTTATCTCAAGCGTCTGTCTGTGCTGATGAATTTGCGCTGACACACAAGAATGTTTTTACCACCGTCCGTTCTGATAAAACTGCATCTGTCCCTTTGGTTAATCAGTCACGATCTAAAACAACTTTTCCGAAACCAAAGGAAGACAGAGAATGTTTTTATTGTCATAAGTTTGGTCATTTAATTGCCGATTGTCATGTGTTGAAACGAAAGCAACAGAGTTCTGTGACAAAAAGCGTTGGTTTCGTGAAAGCTGTTAACGGTGATAATGTTGAGTGTGAGTATAAGCTAGATGCTAGCTATGAACCGTTCGTGACAGAAGGGTTAATTTCTATTATGGGTAAGTCTGCAGAACAGATCAAAATTAAGATACTCCGTGACACTGGCACTACCCAGTCTTTTGTAGTTGCAGGTGTACTGCCATTTTCTGAGCAAACCTTTTGTGGCAGTAATGTGTTGGTACAGGGAATCGAGATGGGTTGCGTTAAAGTTCCGTTACATCAGGTGCATTTGCAGTCTGATTTATGTACAGGATTGGTTAAAGTAGGTGTTCGCGAATGTTTGCCTGTGAAAGGGGTAGATTTTATTCTCGGCAATGATCTGGCTGGAGGAAAGGTTTTTCCTGTTTTGGAGGTTTTTGATAACCCTGTGATTGATCAGGCCGATGAGTTAACTGAAAGATACCCAGAAATCTTTCCGGTTTGTGCTGTTACCAGAGCTCAAGCTAAGAAAGAAGTGTTTGATTTGTCAAACTCTTTTATTGCACCTATATTTACCACCAACGTTTTACCATCAATCGAAGGTAAAGCTATTGACGAATCCTCTCCTGTCAGTTTGCACTGTCTAAAACTACCTGTGACACGTGAGAAAATATTTTCTGCACAAAAAGCTGATTCGACTTTACAAAAATGTTTCTCTGCAGTTGTTTCCCTGGAGGAAGCACAGAAAAGAAAATCTGCATATTTTGTTGACAAGGACTTACTAATGCGTAATTGGTGTCCTAATATTAAGGATGATTCTGAATGGAGCGTGGTGTATCAGGTTGTCGTTCCGTTGAATTACCGACAACATGTTTTATCACTAGCTCATGATCACGACTTGTCTGGACATCTTGGGATTACGAAAACGTATAATCGCATTTTGAGGCATTTCTTTTGGCCGCGGCTGAAAACTGATGTCGTTCATTTCTGTCGTACTTGTCACACTTGTCAGATCTCTGGAAAGCCGAATCAAGTAATTCCACCTGCGCCACTTATTCCTATTCCAGTGGTAGGAGAACCGTTTGAGCATGTTATTATTGATTGCGTAGGACCTTTACCTCGAACGAAAAATGGTAATCAGTTTCTCTTGACGATTATGTGTAGTGCTACGCGTTTCCCTGAAGCGATTCCATTGAGAAAGATTACAGCACCAGTGGTTATTAAAGCACTTGTGAAATTTTTCTCCACCTTTGGCTTGCCAAAGATTGTGCAAAGCGATCAAGGCAGTAATTTTCTATCAAAGCTTTTTTCACAAGTCATGACTACTTTGAATATTTCTCACAGGGTTGCGAGTGCTTACCATCCAGAGAGTCAAGGTGCCCTTGAACGTTTCCATCAAACCTTGAAGGCAATGCTTAAAAAGTATTGTTTGGATACGAGTAAAGATTGGGACGAAGGGGTACCATTAGTTCTATTTGCTGCTAGAGAGGCTGTGCAGGAAAGTCTTGGATTTAGTCCAGCCGAGCTTGTATTCGGACATGCTGTCCGAGGTCCTCTCAAGATGCTCAAGGAGAAAATTCTGTCCACTGAATTGAGTTCTAAGACGAACGTGTTGGATTATGTTAGTAAATTTCGTGAGCGCTTACATAAAGCATGTTCTGTGGCGAGAGAATCACTAGCTAGCGCACAAGAACATATGAAGCATCACTTTGATCGAAAATCCGTACAGCGCTATTTTCAAGAAGGAGATCAAGTGTTGGTTTTACTCCCTGTTGTAGGCTCTTCTCTATCTGCACGATTCTCAGGTCCCTACAACGTTCTGAGGAAGTTGAGTGACACTGACTATGTCGTTTGTACGCCTGACAGAAAGAGAAAGTCTCGTGTGTGCCATGTGAATATGTTGAAGGCATATCACAAGAGAGAGTCACCTCATGTAGAAGTTCCAGCTGTTTCAACCTCTGTTCCAGATACTTTAGCTACCGTCTGTAGTGGAGTGACTACTCCCTGTGCTGATGTTGAGGATGATGGTGTAGTGTTCCGTCATACCCATCAACAATGCGATAGACTAAAGAATTCTGAGGTATTGAGTGAATTATCAGCTCACTTAAGTCACTTATCCGATGAACAACGAGATGACATTATGCATTTGATTAACAACTTCCCGAATCTGTTTAATGATGTTCCTTCCTGTACCACAGTTTTGGAGCATGATATTAATGTGGGGGATGCCACCCCATTAAAACAACATGCGTACCGGGTGAATGCAACCAAGAGAGCTGTCATGAGAGATGAGGTTGACTATTTGCTTAAGTATGGTTTTGCGAAATACAGTTATAGTCCTTGGAGTTCACCATGTTTATTAGTTCCAAAAAGTGACGGCACAGTTCGGTTTTGTACTGACTACCGAAAGGTTAATGCAGTTACAATTGCAGATTGCTTCCCATTGCCGCGCATGGAAGATTGCGTTGACAATCTTGGTACTGCTCGTTATGTCAGCAAGTTAGATCTTTTAAAGGGTTACTGGCAAGTGCCCCTTACTTCTCGTGCTTCTGACATATCAGCATTTGTGACTCCCGACAATTTCGCACAATATTCCGTTATGGCTTTTGGTATGCGCAATGCTCCTGCTACTTTTCAGCGGCTCATTAGCATCGTTCTTTCAGGTATTCCGAATTGCAATGCGTATTTAGATGATCTAGTTGTGTACTCTACAGACTGGTCAGAACATGTGTCACTGTTAAACACCGTATTCGAGCGCCTCGCTAAAGCATCACTGACCCTGAATTTGGCCAAATGTGAATTTGCTCAAGCGACTATCACATATCTCGGTAAGGAGGTTGGTCAAGGTCAAGTGCGTCCGATAGACGCGAAAGTAACTGCCATATCAGAGTTCCCCATTCCAACTACTCGACGAGAACTTCGTAGGTTTTTAGGCATGGCTGGTTACTACCGCAGTTTTTGTAAGAACTTTTCTGTCATTGCACAACCTTTGACATCTCTACTTAGCCCATCTTGTCAGTTTCGGTGGTCTGACGAATGCCAGCATGCATTTGTCTCGATTAAAGCTCTTTTGTGTAGCGCTCCTGTTTTGAGGGCACCTGACCTGTCTTCTGAGTTCAAGCTAGAGGTGGATGCTAGTGCGGTTGGCGCTGGAGCTGTACTCTTGCAGGAGGATGAAAACGGAGTTGATCATCCCGTTTGCTATTTTTCACGTAAGTTTAATAAGCATCAACTTAACTATTCAACAATTGAGAAGGAGGCATTAGCATTGCTGATGGCACTTCAAAATTTTGATGTTTATGTTGGCTCTAGTTACTATCCCGTTATTGTGTTCACAGATCATAATCCGTTGGTTTTTCTATCACGCATGTACAATCAAAATCAACGCTTAATGCGTTGGTCTTTAATTGCACAAAACTACAATTTAGTGATTAAACATAAGAAAGGTGTGGAGAACGTGTTCGCAGATGCTCTTTCTAGAGGGTAATTGTAATATTCTACCATGAGACAAATATATGTAATTTCATGTAGTTTGTTTTTAAGGGTGGGAGTGTTACGTGCTGCGTTTGTTTCTTCTCTTGTGTCTATTTCTGTTCTCCACCTATTATTTCTGCCAGGTCTCCGCTGATTGGAAGAGGCGACTGCCAATCTTAATCAGTGACATCAATCAACTGACAGCCAATCAACTGCTGCCCTGCTGATTTAAAAGCCTCCCAGTTTACCTTGATTAGGGGGCTTAGTGTGTGTGGTTTTGGAGTTTTGAGTTTGTTGTGAACTTTTGTTTCACCTTTGTATGTGATTTGTATTCGTGATTCTAGCATTTTGCTTCGTGATGATAACCCTAAGGCAAGGGCTGTTATGAGTTACTGTTCACTTTATCCTTTTGGGGACAAGGAACAGGGAAGCATGTCGTGCGACCTACATATCGCCCGTAGCTACGAATGTTAGAAACATTAGGTAAGCGGTGAGTGCCACTTTTGTATTTTTGGTTTATCAGTTAGCATAGTTTAGTCGGGGCGCCGGATGCGCTGAAGATTTCGGGTTTCATTTTCACATTTTGTTTTGGTTAGTTAGTTTAGAGGGTTTTGGGAATTTAGTTTACGGACTGTTTTGTTTTATTCCTTTCTTTAATTTGGCGCCACCTTTGTTCGTTGATCCCCATTGGGTCTTGTTGTTTATCTTTTTCTTCTCTTTATTTAACACTGTAAATAGTACACACACCATTTAAGGGCTTTGGCTTTTAGTAACAATAAATCACGTGAACTGCAATTGTGTTTGACCTGATCTTTTCTACTGCTCACTCCTAAGCAATATTCTCAATGTTACTTCCTATCTTAGACAACTAAAGGGTCGTAACACTGAGTTAGAATTATGAGTGGGGTGGAAATGTATGCATATACACAGGGGTTGGATAAAATAATGTGAACAACTTGGGAAATAAGCAATATCACATTATTAAGGTGGTTTACCACCATTTGCCTTTAATACTGCTTCCAACCTTCTTAGAATAGATTTCATACAACTTCTGAATAGTCTCCAAATGAATTTTGTCTATAAAAACATCTGCCAGTTGCTTCAGAGATGTTGGAGGAGGGAACTGCTCTCCAAAACTGCATGTCCACAGTGGTTTGATAATATTCAAGTCAGGTGGTTTGTTTGTTTGTTTGGCCAGTCCAGATGTTAAAGACCTTGGTACTCCATGTAACTGTCAAAGTTTTATGAACATTTTTTTTTTTTTAGCATTGGCATCTATACTAAATGTTTTAACAATTGCATCTCTCTTTTGTCCTCTGTGGCCAGGTTTTTTTTTTTTTTTTGTGGATAGGTTTTCTGTAACTTTTGCTCCAGCATTTGTGTTGTTTTGACAAAATCCTTCTTAGTGTTTGACAGTGCCATCATTCACTTTTCACCCACAATTTTTCACTGCTGATGAATTCTTGCCATGCTTTGTCTACACATAATCGGACTGACTAATAAAACAGCAAACAAGTGGCCTGTTAAGGTTACAGATGTTCCTTAATTTGTTTTAGTTTTTTCACTCACGAGTCAACTTACACTAAATCTGCTGTACACAACTACTAATGCATACTAAAGAACCTAGAAAATATAGACAATAAAAATACACACACACACATATATATGTATGTGTATATATATATATATATATATATATATATATATATTTATATATATATATTGTATCGACATCATCCTTCACATCGGCTGACAGCACAGGGAGGCGGGGGTCACGCTGAATGCAACAGATTGTACAACTGAGCAGTGTAACTTTTTACATGTTTCTTTAGCTGTATTTTATTTTGATAATGAACAGGCTGCAATGTTGCAAAATATGTTGTGTCTGTGTTTGCGTGTGATGACCGCGATATGGTCATACCAACACTGGTTGGTTATACAGTTAGAAGCAAAACTTTCAAAATCAAGATTTGCAAAATAAAACTGTAAAATAAATAAAAATGTAAATCTTTTGCAAAATGGAGAAAACTTGAACAAACTCTTATCTTATGCTATCCTCAGATAAACTCTAACTTACCTATGATGAGTTCACAGCTGAGCACGGTCAGGCATTTCACTTGCTGGATGCATCAATGTCACATTTGCACAGGTTATACTATTTAAAGTGAAGTGAAAGTGACACACAGCCAAGTATGGTGACCCATACTCAGAATTTGCGCTCTGCATTTAACCCATCCAAAGTGCACACACACCCAGAGCAGTGGGCAGCCATTTATGCTGCGGCGCCCAGGGAACAATTGGGGGTTCGATGCCTTGCTCAAGGGCACCTAAGTCATGGTATTGCCAGCCCGAGACAAGAACCCACAACCCTAGAGTAAGGAGTTAAACTCTCTAACCACAAGGCCACAACTTCCCCTTTGAATTAATCGGTTAATGGCCATTTCAAATTTTCGGTTCTTTTCCGAAACTGTAAAATTAGATTTAGTTTCTGGTTTTGCTCCTGTCAAAATTTCGTTTTCGTTTTTGTTCCTTGAACAGGTTCAGAGCCATGCTCAAACTTCTAACTAACAACTAGCTGAGTGAAATTTTCAAACCAGAGCTTTTTTGTTGATGGGCCTGGAAAATCAAATGGAAGATCATTACAGATTGATTCCCTCAGATCAAAGTATGATGATGAGGCCCATTTCTCCCATTAATCCCAATAAACACCCTTCTGCTAGTCAATAATTAGAGATGAATTGACAAAAACAAGTTCTGTGCCATATACAGAATGATTTAACACATATCAAAAGCTTCATGGAGCAACAGGAATTAAATTATTCTGGAGACCACACGTATGGGCATATTTTTTGTTTGCTTCTCTGGAGAAAGCTGTGATCCTGCAAAATCCCAGTATCCAACCTGTTCCCTTTGATTTGATACATATTCTATGAGCCTCTCAGCCTAGCTGTACCTACAAACCCTGGTCTTTGTTGACTTGGACTGAGGCAGTTTCCCCAGAGACATCTGCTGTTTCAGAGCTCATGCTTTACAGATGCCTCAGTGCTGCTCAGAGCGACACTTAACATAACTCTCACGTCTCTCACGATGTCTCCCACAGACACTCAGTTCTGATTTCAGCCGACCCAAATATGACTACCCAAGAGCTTTAATTCATGCTTTTAGTCTTTCTTTTTAACATTCTCCATCTAATCTCTCTTAATATATATTGTTGTTGTTGTTGTTGTTGTTGTTCAAAGCAATGCGACTCCTGCAATAAGGAAACTGAACAGTAATCAGGTGTCACAATATATATTAACATTATTTGATTATAACATAAATATTGTGCTGCATAAATCTGCATTTAAATGCATGTAGTCTTGTGGTTATGGGACTAAACATTTGGCTTTTCTGAACTCAATTACAATAAGTAATACATTTTAATTGTGCAAACAAAAAGTAAACATCTTGTACATTCAATTTTTGTATTATGAAGTAGGGACATAAAAAAGCATGGAGCACTAGAACAATACAATGCTTTTAGAGCAGTTTGGACTCCATGGGGATTCATTTCTGCCTACGCCTCTGCAAGCTTGTGAAGAAGGTTGACAGTGAAAATAACAGTGTCTGGGAGGTTTACAGCAAGGATGGACAGAAGCACAAGGACATTAGTTGTGGACTATTAGCAATGTGTGCCATGTAGATCAATTAGATAACACAAGCATGCAAATAATTTAAATAAGGAATAAAGTACAGCAAGTGATTATCACAAAATAAACCATATCAGGACAGGTTTTGTTTTATCCTAAAGGGATTTACTTTGCATTATTGGCCAGATAACAATACGATATCCCACTTATTACTTATACTTACGTGTATTGTTTCTCTGCAAGTTTTTATATGCACTACTTAGCTAACATGATTAGCTACAATTAATGATATTGCAAGATGGTGCCAATTAGATATAGGTTGCATTGTTATAAAAATAGAAGGACTGTAATGCAAATCTGAGAAAAAATGTGCCAATAGGTTGCCATGAACAACCATTTTAAAAGTAAAGGTTGTATATTTTTATGTATGACCACATTATGAACTTTAAACATCAATGGAATCTTTCCATTCCACAAAATGTTATTTATAGTTGAAAAAAAGTCTTTGATTATTAAAATGTTCTTTACCCAAAATGGTTCTTCTATGGCATTACTTCAAACTCTTTTTTGTAACCATTTCTTTTTAAGAGTGAATAGTGAGATGTAAGGTATTGCTGAATGACCCTTGCCGATTTATATTATCATGTATAAATGATAGTCAGAGATACAGCCTGTGGCTGATACCTTTAACAAAATTAAGATGATGTTGATGATGATGATGATTATTATTATTATTATAATTAGGCTAGAATTATTATCAATTATGGGCTTATTTGTACCATCATATTTCTTTTTACGTGTTTTCCAATGTTGCACATTGTAAAAAAACACACACAATTCTGTTGAGTTTACGAATGCTATGGCCAATCACAGGCATTCAGATGAGTCATCTAATCTGCTCTAAATCTCGCTTGCAGTCTTCCTATAAATCCACACTTTCATAATGTAATGCTGCTTTGATTGTTGGGTAAAAGTCTGCTGCGGAGCTTGCCTTAGTACTTAGTCAGCACTCGCTGATGGAATTTGTTCTCTCGTGAACTCTCTTGTCATAAACAACAAAGTTCAGATGACCAGTAGTAGCACTAAGTACCAACTCTACCATAACTGTGGGAATTGCCCCTAGGACACCTTGATGGCTGTCAGTGGCATTATCCCCTCCAGCCAAGGGCCTGAGCTGCATACCCTAAACAACTTACCAGATAAGGGCTGGGCTGGGAAGCCCAAGCCTAGGGCAGAGCTCAAAGGCTTGGAATCAGAAGAAAGAGATTCCTTTGGGCGGATACAGCCAGGTGTCTTAAAAAACAAACCAGACCCTGGACTGTCACCCAGGGGGCTACTGCCAGCTTGCTCAAAGAACTGGCTTGACAGATCTTTGGTAGCAACACCCTGCTCAGAAATGTATCAACAGGGATAAATAAATTGAATGGAACCCAAGGTGAAAACTGGGGTCTAAACATGCAGGAACCCTACATGGCTGTGGCACGCTCAAGGAGTGGCAATTAATTTAGTGAGAGGCCATGTGCTCAGAGTGCATGTGGATTGAAAAGGCGTATCTCACTGAAAAACCCTCCAAGTGAAGGGACTATCGCCAACTTAACCATTCTCACTACTCTCTGAAGCCTAAACTTATCCCTCTGAGTAGCAGAGCTGTACCAAACAGTAAACGAAGAACACAGGAGTGATTAAATCATAGCCCTGTAGAATTTGTACATAGTTACACTAGATAGATTATACTTTTTTAACTGACAGAGGAAGTACATCCTCCACTGTGATTTCTTAATCACATGCATAACCTTGTTCTCCAACTTGAGATCACTACAGATGGTAGTGCCAAGAAACGTTTAAGAAACAGTGGTGCTCACTATACAACCATTAATGTTTAATGAAGCAAAGCAGGTAGAATTCTATGTATAATTGCTAATGTTTAAATGCAAGTTATTATAACCTCACCACGAGACAATCTGATCCACCTGCTGCATATATGCTGACTCATCTTCATCAAGATTAAGGCCAATGATTGTAGTGTGATTAGCAAATTTTAAAAGCTTGACCGTACAATCTGAGGAAGTATTAATATAAATAGAAAATAACAGCAGAAACAGCACGCACCCTTGATGGGCACCTATAATGAGGGTGCACCTTCTAGATGTAAATACCATCAGTTTTACTTGCTGAACTATGTCTGTGAGAAAATCAAGAAGCAGAGAACCTGATGAGAGGTGACCTCAAACACTTAGGAACCCCTCTTATGTGAGGGGAGCACTGCTAAGCTCAACCAACAAAGAGAATAGCCTAACAGCAAGGCAGAGAGAGGCCTAACCACCTGAGGCTGCTGCTCAATGGCGCTCCTAAAGCGAGAGGAGGCCTCAGACGCTCGACTGGGAGCGGCATACTCAAAGGTAACCCTCAGAAGTGAGGGGAGCACTGCTAGGCTGAACCAAATGGGGCAACTAATCAGGGAGGCAGCAAGCAGCCAAACCATCTGATGTCACTGTCACAGAGCTCAAAGATCGTAGGACTCTTAGCTAAGAGAGAGGAACCCAGCTCGACCAAAGCGATCAATAGCCCAGGGGCAAATTTCCTAGCTCTCAAGTAGAGAGAAGGACTCACATAATCTGCCCAGGACCAGCGAGCTCAAGACCCTCCCACAGTGAGGGGCAGAGTCGTAGCTGGGGTTTGCAGGGCCCCAGAGCAGGTTGTACCAGTGGGCCCTGTTTGAAACATTTAATTTGTTTAATTTGTATGTTCGTTCTATTTATTTATTTGTGCTATTTACAGAATGCTTAAGTTTTATCAGGTTTGTAGGTATCCAGGTACAGAAACCGAATAATCAAATGTAAAATAGCACAGCATTGTCTTCAGTGTAAAAATTAAATATACAGCCAAAACAAAATGTATTCAGACACCTTCAACATTTCTCACATTATCACAGTTTATTTGCTACACTTTAGATAATGGTAACTAAATATGACATGAAGAGTTAACAAATTCATCTTGATAATGTCAGGTAACTTTGACAGAAAGGTATTTAATGGATTACAATCAACCAAAAATTCAGACAACTGTTAGTATTCAGGTGTCTGAATAATTTTTGGATCCAATTTTTTTTTTCTTCCCATTTTGCTGGTAGACCACTGAATGAAGAATTTTGGGGTATAATATGTCACAGTTCTCACTTACATAAATAAACTATAGTGCCCTGCACCCACTAGTAAAAGTAAAATCTGGTGTCTGAATAATTTTTGGTTTGACTGTTGAATAATTCTTGTTAAAACTACAAAGTAATTCATTCAAGACCAGTGAGTGATTTTCTTTCATTCATTTTTTGGATTAACATTAAGGACACTGACAGCAGATAGTAAATTACTTACACTGTTTACTTTCACTGAAGACATAACCGACAGTTTTTTTTTTTTTTTTTTTTTTGAGAATACTCTCCAAGACGGGTATTTTGACATAATTTGTATGCATTTGTCGGTACAAGAGCAAGAAGAGGCCAATTTCGGTGTTGAAGTGCTTTGAGACCCATCTTTCTGCGTGCGCCCTGTGAACATAGAACACCTCGCGCGACTGCTGAAGCGGGATCTTTCACATCTTTTTCTATTTGCATGTTTAAAATGTGATTTCTACCTTTCACCCCACTAGTGACCGCCCTGGTGTGGGGAGCAACAGCAACATGCAGCATGTATTCAGCTCCCACGAGAGAACATGCACTCCTAGTCATGCTTAGCTTATTGTTAACATAAGAAAGCGGTCAGTGAAGATGACGAAAAGGATGACGTGTTCTCCCGGTGCCCTTTTATACTGTGATCGCGCCAGGAAAGGACATCATAGGCTGTTACCAGCCAATCTTATTGTCGTGTTTAGATTTATGCTCCAGACACCGGTAACACTGAAGGCATTTCAAATAGCAACCTCTAGAGGACGCAGTTCGAAGTTCCCTTGGAAGGGAACTGATACTTCCTTTTCCCAAAATATGATTTTTAATTACAGAGTTTACCTTTGCTTTATGTTCACATGGTTACTTGCAGAATATTATGTTATGACTTCAAAACTATTTTAACATCGTGATGTGTCTGTTGCTTCCCTTTTCTTTCTTTTTTTTTCTTTTTTTTTGGATTGATGTTGTTTTGTTGAATTAAAAATAAAAACGTTGATAACAGGTTAGGGTTAGGGTTAGGGCTATTTATTTATTTAAAAAAATAAATAAATAAATGTAACATCCTGTGCGATTTGAAAACTGATACTTTGAACGTTGTAGCCACATATACAGCTTTATATGCATTAGTTTTCTAACTCAGTAGGTTTGCTTGGTAGCTCACGCAATACAGCGTTGCACTTTAGTGATGAAGATCTCTGGTACGCCATGAAAATGTGCTTCGACAAAACACCTCAAATCTACATAAGGCAGTTAAAATAGCATAGCTGCATCAACAAATTCATTTTTATAAAGCTTTTGCATTTTTAACACTATCGGGTAAGCCTGACATAGTATGGTATAGCATTAACTTTAAGTGACAGTCCCCGGATATTTAAATTCTGAACAGCCACAATAATGCAAAAAAAAAAAAAAAAAAAAAAAAAAAGCAGCAAAACATGTCTGTACCAATGTAATTAATCTGAACGTGTTTGAGTGCCACTCTCTGTACATTTCACTTAGAAAATGACATGAAACGTGCGGTAAGATACATAACTACAGTGTTGCAGGAATGTATATAGAGGCAAATATTTTCATGAACACTGGGCTGCTTTTTGCCTTTCCCTGAAGTTGGTTCACTTTCCGGCTAGTAAACTAAGTTAGTAAATAAATAAAAAAAAACTGTAGGATGATATTGTGTATTAGCAATCTCACAGGCTGACGATAGGACAGTATGATTATGTAGCACATAGCCCAACACTAGTGACATGTATAGTTCAGCAGTGATCATACAAAACTTTGAACCCCATTGAATGTCACAAATAACAAAATCAGAAGCGCGGTGTAGTAATTAAAAGCAGTGGGTTGTGACAGGTCGGCCCATTTCATCCATGTTTATTGATCAGTCCTTCTGACATCACTGATGGATTACTTAATACTTCAGTAATGTGAAAGTGAATGCTTTAGTTGGAGGTGAAAAATTACTGTTTTCAACCTCCACATCAGCGCTTGATTTGTTCACTATTATTGATGGGTTGTTCCAAACAGAGATTTGTAGCTCGTGCTGTGTTTGACCGCCAACAAGCCCCGTTTTTCTCCACCTCAGGCTGTTGTAACACAAATTCACATACGTGAAGGCTGAGTGCTTAGAATCCTATAACCACTCATTTTATGAAGGTCACTAATGTTTGTCATCAATCTATTTCGAGAGTGCATCGGTTTAGATTTTCTGATGTTCCCGTAAAGCTCTTCACTGCTTGCGTTCGGCCTTAAACCAGACAGATGATGATTCCTGCTATGTTATGAGATATGAAATTAGATATTCCTTCCAGCCCAGGGGTCAGACTAAGGTAAACTGATATTACAGCTTTCCATCTCATGCACGCACATTTGCGCCGAAACCCAATCAGGATTCATTGGCTCTGTTAAGATGAATAGCTTTGTGTCGGATTGTGTTTTGTTGAGAATGCATGTTGAAAACGCTTATGTGAAGCTCTCCCACAAATGTGTGCAGACTAGTTGCAAATTACCGGTGGAAACTCTGTTGCTATGGCAGCATCACCATGGCGACAGTAATTTAACAGTTTTTGAGGATTAAGCAGGCAGCGACCCTGCAGCTGGAGTTTGGGACCAAAAAGATCTCAGAGAAAGGAAATTCACACCGATGTCGTCCATCTCCTCCGTGACAGATTTAGATACATTCTTTCTGATTAATCCTGTGACTGCAAATCCCGCAGCGCGTCATGTCCATCAATCTCCCACATACTGTCTGCGTGGGATTAATGGCTCATTGCCAGGTTGTAAAAGAGAGAACTGGAGGAGTATGACTCCAATTATAAGCCAAATCTCAAAACAGCTGCATGTTGATGAAAGGTTCCCACCTGTCAAATTCTGTTTGACATCACCGGGCAGGTAAACTCCTTTAGCAAAAGCAAACAGTTGATGCGATGTGCCTGTGGGTCTCTGTTCGTTCATCTTGATATGTTGGTAATCGTCTCTTTTTTTGCCATATCCAATAATGGGAACCTACTAACATTTAGGGTAAGTACTTTCCTGGATGAGGCCTGTATCTGGAGAAAATTAGTGTCACTGCTGAATCTAGGATGAAAACAGTCATTTGTTAGGGTTATGTTTAGAAGAAGTCAAAAAGAAAAAAGAAACAGTGTCTTCTGTTGAATTAATCGCTGTGACTTTTAATAGCAATTATAAACAATACTAACCACAAAAATTGAGTATTTGGCACTGTTAGTTTGATGGAATGAAAAAAAAAGACACATGATAAATGCAGCTGGATGATTTAGTGTTTTGGTATTTTTCAATAATTGCACATCAATATTTATTTTAAAAGATTATCAGGAGCGTTTTATCATATATTGCGAGCTGGTCAAAACTATGATATATTTAATCACCAGTTACAGTTGACCATTGACCTTTAAAAAGAGTTTATGAACAGATGTACAATACTGTCTGGAAGCCACAAATAGTAGCAAACACTTGTATAAACAATAAACTATGAGCTCAGACCCTCTATTAAATTGCAGCTCGTGTTTCATCTGCAGTAACAATCGATGGGAACAAGAAACAAATTAAATTACAAAATCCGGTAGCCACAAAGCAAACAATCACTTCCGCACTTTAGATTTCATGGCAAATGGCATACCATCGATACAATACCTCACAGCTGGTCTATTATAATTGTCATTGTAAAATATGGAAAATAATAAAAAAATAAAAAACACTTATTGTACATTGAAATATATTAATATTACATATACACTTACATATTTAGATTTAGCATATATACATTTCTAAAGTAATGTTTTCAGCTAATTGTTTTGTGGACTGTATGCAAACATCTGTTACATGTAATAGCTTGTACAGAAAATAATTGTATCTATAATGATTCTATACATGCTGTTCTATGTATATCATTATTGAACTATGCTAACAGACTCTATTATAAATTATTTTAATAAGTACAGTAACTATAGTAAACCATACTATTATAATAATAGTATGTAAAATATTATATAATGTGTATTTGTAACATTCTCAAAAAAACAAAAAACAAAACAAAAAAATAAAAAAATAAAAATATATATATATATATATATATATGTATATATATATATATATATATATATATGTATATATATATATATATATATATATATATATATATATATATATATATATTGTTTCACCCCCCCCCCCATTTCATTATCCTCACATGGAAAGTTATGATAAATATTTATAAACATCCTGATATTATGACTAATCATAAACAACTATTTCCCTTTTGTTATTAATTTATATTATTTTAGTTTCAATATTATCTGAAAACACAGTCCCCTGATCAGACTAAAATCCGTACATTATAAATAATTTTCTTTGCAGTGACTATTTTTGTAAAAATTGCAGTGCCCTTTGAACAAACCTCATCTTGCTCTGAACTTTGACCTTTTACTTTGCACAATTTGAATGTAGAACCACACTTGACAAATTTAAACAATTAAATAATAATAATAAAAAAATTATAATAATCCTTTCATATTACTTAATGAACTGTTATGAAGTGGTGAATTTTATAAAATGTATTATTATTACTTTTGTCAGTGTCTTTCACTGTGTGTACTTTAATGATAAAGATCCACTTTCCATATGTAGATGGGAAAAGGCTATATTACTGGAACTCTGCATTATTATTGGAACTTTACCCTAGGATAGAGTTTATGGAAATAACTATGCAACCGTTCTAATTTTAAATTCATAAATGCACTTTAATGGTCAGTGTTTGCAGAATCACTTTTTTCTATCAACACACCCCAGAAGAAAATACTGGCAGGCGTGTGGACTTTGTATAAACAACATTTTTGAGTCCATCTGCACCTTCCGTGACAAAACGCTGCAGTCAGATATCGCAGCTGGAACACTCTACTTCCTTTAGGTGTTGTATACCCTTGGATGCGTCAACACAAGCCTCGTCACTTTGATGCTCACCAAGAGCAACATCTGTGAGTCCACAGCTGCAGAGACAGGAAACTAGAGGGGCTGCTCATGCAGTGGCTCTCCTGTGTGGCTGTTACCATAGAGACACTCAGATGGCAATTCATCCGCATCTAATTACCTTCAACTTCAAAATGGTCCAGATACTCCCTCAAGCAAACTGGTGAGAGAAGAATCTCTGGAGTCTCAAGGGTCAAAACACCCACCTCTTGGAGCTCTAATGGACTTTGGGGTCAGGATAAATTTGTTTTTGGCCTCATGCCTTCACAGTGAGAACAGCTAGCACATCACAGCTGTTGGAGAAATGAGATGTGACACTTTCACAACCCTAAAAATAAAACTAGTGAAAAGAAAGCTTTGAGAAATTACAGGAACAGATGACGTAAAATTGCTCATCCTAATGCCATCCAAGATGTAGATGAGTTAGATGTTCTTCATCAGAACAGATTTGAAGGAATTTAGCATTACATCACTTGCTCACCAATAGGATCAACGCCTGTTTCTACATCGCTGTTTAGCCCCGCCCACCGATTCACATAGTTTGAATTTACGAGAGAGGTGAACGCACAGGACTGTGCAGAAACTAAAGAATAAAGATGGCTCTGAAGACAAAAAGATGCTGTAAAGTGTCAAGTTTTGGAAAAAGTGTTGGCATTTCCTTCATTTTCTGATGGCTACTTTAGGAAAGAGTGAATGAACTTTATTTTTAATAAAGATCCAGATTCTGTCATTATGAACTCGGTCCTTTGATCACTTCATTTATACTGCAGATTTGTTTACAAACAAGGCACAATTTGATGTGGGATTTTAAAAAAGATTAAAACATGATGAGTAAAAGATGAAGAAAAACGTACTCGGTTACGAACCTAACCTTGGTTCCCTCAGATACGGAACGAGTACTGTGTATGGGAAAAGCTCAGTTTTTCCTCGATACTGAAGCCTTTTTTTCAGTAACGCAGTGCAACTGCACTGCCATTGGTTTAATCTGTAAACTTTTTTAAACCAATGACAGCGCAGCGTAGCTGCGCGAGCCTGTGGCGATGCAGCGCGCCAAAGCCCGCCAGAATGAGCGGAGCGAATGGCTATATAAGCAGGCAATTGCCAGAGGAAATCAGGTCATACGACTGAAGCGACGACACTGAACCCGCAGCCTCGTGGCACGGCATATAACGCAGTACTCATTCCATATCTCAGAGAACCGAGGTTACGTTCGTAACCGAGTACATTCCCTTTCGATACTTCACTCATACTGCGTATGGGGAACAAATTCAACCGCACCGTGCCAGGGTAGGGAACGACAAGACTTATTTTGAACACCCTGGGGTCCAGAGGATAAGTGAGAGTGCCAGAGCCGTCGAACCCTTGACGCTACACTGCTAAGAGGGAGCTAGCTCCCTGGAGGTGGTATGATGATGGAGTCTGCTAGAGGCCGCCGTATCAAACGGAAAGAACCCGAGCATGTAAGGTCGGGATATGCAAGTTATAGAATCTGACAAAAGTGGACGGCGAGGACCAGCCGGCCGCCTCACAGATGTCCTTGATAGAGACACCACTAGACCAGGCCCATGAAAAGCCATCCCTCTAGTAGAGTGGGCTCTTACTCCTATGGGGCACTCAAGGCCCATAGAGGAGTAACATAGAGCGATAGCTTCAACTATCCAACGCTAGAGGCGATGCTTTGAGACCGAAGACCCCTTGGTGCGGCCACCAAAGCAGACAAAAAGCTGGTCAGATTGCCTGAACAGCTGTGACTGCTCAATGTATATCGTCAAAGCACTCACTGGGCAGAGTAAATCCAGCTCTCGCTCACCTGACAATGGAGGCAGAGCTGAGAGGGAAATTACCTGTGCTCTGAATGGCGTCGAGAGCACTTTAGGGACGTAGCCATGCCTGGGTTTTAAAATGACCTTCGAGTCATTGGGCCCAAACTCAAGGCATGCAGGGCTCACTGAGAGGGCCTGCAAATCGCCAACATGCTTGACCGATGCTAGAGTAAGTAGCAGAGCAGTTTTGTTAGGGCCGAAGGTCAGCTGACCGCAGCGGTTCAAAGGGAGGTCCTTTGAGTAGAGCTGTAGTCAAGTCCAGCTTTGTCGAGTCCAAGTCAAGTCCAAGTCCAGGACTAGTCGAGACCGAGTCAAGACCGAGTCCAAAGAGGTTCGAGTTCAAGTCAAGTCCAAGTCCAAAAGTTTCGAGTCCAAGTGAAGTCCGAGTCCAGGATAATGGCTTAAAAAAACGAATAACGGACAAGGAATTATTCTGCCTGAATACTCGGCTGAAGCTGACACAGTCTGGTGTTTGCTAGATAACAGGTGAGCTAGGGGATCAGCGCCAGAAGTGAATGAATGTAAACTTTCAAACAACAAATTGTTGTCAAACAACGCATTGTTGTCGCCTCTCTGTGCATCTCTCAGAAATCAGAGCGTTGGAAGAGTAATTTTACCTATAATAATACATCACACATGTTATAGTATTTGTATATATTTAAAAGGCAATGATTTAAAGCTTAGGCTACGATATGATACGAATAAATGGAATAAGCACAGCGCGCTCACCAATCAAACAGCTGCGTTGCGCGTCTCAGTCTCTCAAAAACCAAACCAGTTCTCTCTCAAGAGTAGGCTAATAATCAGCTTAGATACGGATACATTGTCTACTTGTCCTACATGTTTGCATCTTTACCTTTTGCTGGTTTGCTCGGCACACACACACATCTGTTTAGTGAAGTTCATTAACATTAAGAATCGCTCAAGTGTTCTGTTCTGCGTAATGAAAATGTGCGCGTTGAATGGATTCAGTCGTGTTCAAAATGATCACTAAACTTTTGTCATGACATCTCTCTGCTTGCATTATAAATATTATTTTAGAAATTAATAATTATTTTAGTTTAACACGACATACTTGTTCAGTGATAACTACAAAAAAAAATATAAAAAGTCATAACGGTCTTAGCAAGTAACTGTACGATGTTGTATCCGAATGCAGATAGGAAAAATGTTGTGATTGTTACAGATACAAATACTGGCTGTTACATGACAATTTAAATATGTAATGTCATAATTGTAAAGTTTTTAAAATTTACATATGTAACTGTTGCATAAGGCTATACATTAATAAGCGTTTATCCATAAAAAAAAAAAAAAAAAGATTTAGTGTTTTCATTTGCAATAGCATGAACCACGAGTCGAGTAACTCAAGCATTTTTTAATAAAAAAATCGACTAGTAGACATCAGTAGTCTTGCAACCCCTATACTGACTAACAATAATTAGTATTTCATTATTGTAAAGGGGACGTTTGAGGCGATCTAGGTGTAGACGTAAACAAGGTAGAAAATTAAATTAGAAACATCTAAACTTTTCAGGTCGCAGCAAGTGCACCTCTGTTCATGCACATCCTTTCCCGGAACAATACTTAAAGCTAAGATGGAGAAACAGATGATCATAGCTGTACAAGGATAGCCATTTTTTAAATGAATCTATTATCAGAGCTACTGAAAGGGATGTTTAGTGCTGGAAATCCATATATTCTTTGCTTAAACTTTGTCTTCATGGAGAGCGGGTCATGGTTGCCCAGCAACAGCAGACGCCACTGGAGCACAGAGTGCTTTGGAAATAAGGAGAGCGGCACGCCTAGCGTTTTCCACACGTTTTCAGTCGCGACATCATGCAAATGTGGTTTTGTTTTGAAGGATACATTTTTTATTTTATTTTTTTTGCTGGACTCGGTCGAGACCAACTAGAAGACTTGGCGAGTCCAATGGCCAAGTCCGAGACAAGTCAGAGTGCAAATGCAACGAGTCCGAGACAAGTCCGAGACGACAGAAAAAATGTCTCGAGACCAGACTCGAGTACTACAGCCCTACCTTTGAGTGCTCCAAGGACCGTGTGAAGGTCCCAGGTGGGAACGGTGAGAGGACGTGGGGGCTTCAACCACCTAGAACCTCTCAGGAAACGCACAATGAGACTGTTTCGGCCCACATGATTGACCAGCAATAGGAGCATGAAATGCTGCGATGGCTGCTACGTAAACCTTGAGCGTGGAAGGGGTGAGACACTTGTCTAGACACTATTGGAGAAATGACAGTATCGGAGATACATCACACTCAACAGGGTCTTCGTTTTGTGCTGATCACCAGTCAACGAAGACTGACCATTTCTGGGCATAGAGGCGTCTTGTAGACGGGGCTCTGAAAATAAGTCGGGCAATGAGAGTTGCTTTCTGAGGCGAAGAGGTCGACCTCTGCCTTCGTGAAAATCTCCCAGATTTTGAGAACCATCTGGGGATGGAGCATCCACTTGTCCGAGGAGACATTGCTCCGCGAAAGCATGTCTGCTCCCAGATTCGTCTTGCCAGGTATGTGTGTCGCCTTGAGCGATCGTAAACTGGGTAATGCCCATTCCAAGAGGCGCTTTGCCAGTGCGCAGAGGCGGCTGGACGAAAGGCCGCCTTGGTGATTTATGTAGGACACCACTGTCATGCTGTCCGACTGGACTAGGATGTGGCGCCCTTCCAGGATCGCCTGAAAGGATTGAAGGGCTCGTTCTACTGCCAGCATCTCGAGGTAGTTGGTATGGAGATGGCTTTCCTCGTGCGACCACGAGCCGAAGGCTGGTCTGCCCTCGCACAGAGCACCCCAACCCAGGTTGGATGCATCTGTTGAGAGCACCGTCCTTCTGGAAACCTCCTGTAGGGGTACTCCATGACTGATGGAGTCCTGGTCCTCTCTCGTCCTTCACTGTCGTCGCTCCAGTTTTATATCCTTCCATCTCCTAAGTGGGACTCGAGACAGGTGGGTCGAACAGGTGTCGCTCATCTCCAATCACTCTAGAGGCCTCGCTCCTCGATCCCATGGCCCTCAGCCCCGCCCCACTCATCACACTGTAATTATTTTTCCGCCCGCTAGAGGGCGCTTAACTGTAATAAGGTGCTTGCACAAACAACCTTTATGGTCGTTTTTTGTTGGAGGATAGGCTCCTGCAGTCCACTATTTTAGCTTATTATATCACATAGATTTTTACATCAAAAAGCATCATAATTTAGAGGTAAAAGGCCAGTTTTAACCCCCATTATCAGAACACTCTTTTTGAATAGTGGTGAATTTTAAACTTGGAAGTAAATGCCCACTGCTATGATTTGCTAATAGATGAGTATGTTTGACATATAACATTCCTCATAGGTGGATGCTGCTGTAATTCTGGTCAAACATGCATACAATACGCATCTAACGATCTGTAAGAAGAGACAAAGCAATAGTGACCACATAATAAAATCAGCTACTCACAATTGTGTTCCAGTATAGCCGGCACAGCATCTTCTTAGTTTCAATGTTTTTGAAAATCCTGCTTCGAATTTAGTCTCATTTGTAAACCAATCTGTGCTAAAATGAAGTGAACATATGACCAAGTCCTTACTGACACAGTCTGGATCATCATTAAAAATAAAGTTAACTAATTTGGGGATTAGAAGGAAGGCAATGCAAACACTGTTTATCCACATCTTGGCAATACACATAATCTTCTTGTAGACACTACACACACACACACACACACACACACACAAATGAACACAGAAGTGAATCTCAACACAATATGCGGATGAATGCTTGCTCTATTTATGTTTTGTGTGCATAAGTCACTGGTCAGTTCTTATACTTAAAAAGCCAGAAGGATTATTGTTGAAAATGTGTTTGTGTGTGTAACTCAGTTTTCAGTGTCAAGGGCCTCAGGGGACGATGTGGCTACGTAATGAGGAATTTCCACAGATAAAAAATAAAAAAAAAAACACATGAGTACACTTGCACCCTGAAGCTCACAAAAACAAACATGAATATGTCAGAGAAAAGAATTACTCAACCATCTATAATTATTTAGAAATGAATTAATATGTGAAGAATGACAGAGGCATATCAGTTTTTTAACTTAAAGTTAGAGTTATATGAAAAGTTGTGATTTCTTTTCATCATCTTGTTTATGTTTCACCTCAGTGCTGGGTCAGACTATCTTTAATTTGTCCTGCTTTAGATCACCTTGGAGATGCAATTATCTAATATAAAAGGGCATTAAAGTGAATGTGTCCAAAGAGAGAAGTGAAGCAGAAATGGGCATGCTGTCCTCTTTGTGCTGGTGATCTGGGGCAGTGGATTGTGACCTAAGTCTCATGGGCAGTATAGCCTTTATTAGCATCAGGTGCACCTCATCACACATTGATAGCTGTTCTCAAAAAGCACACACTTCCACTGGGAATCTGGGCTGGTGGAGGGAAAGAAGAGGGCTGGAGCGGTATTGAGTCCTACAAAAAAGGAGGAGATTTTTTAAGGGTAATCCAAATTCAGAATCCAACAAGCAGGGGGCCAAAACCAAAAATCCAAACAAACAAACAAACAGGGATAGGAACAGGAATAGGAACTTGAAACTCGGAAGGCCAGGAAACTGGGTGACGGAAAGAAATTACTCCATGAAAACAAACAGAAACAGACAGGTTAATATAGGCAGGGCCGGCCCGCGGCATAGGCGGTATTGAGAATGAGAAGTTGTCGTAATAGCACAAAGCCCCTCCCTCGATATCACGGTCTCCGCCATGTTGAAATCAGAATCAGAATCAGAATGAGCTTTATTGCCAGGTATGTTTACACATACGAGGAATTTGTTTTCGTGACAGATGCTCTGCAGTACAACAGAATGACAGCGACAGCGAAGGATACCGGCGGCGAAACAGGATTGTTTAAATGTGTTGTTAAAAGGAGGTTCTCGCAATTCTGCACTGTTTTACCATGCCTGGAAGTTACTGCTGCATTAAAAACTGCTGCAGTACCTCATACGATACATATGGAAAACATAGGAACAATGGAATACAGTTTTTTTAGGTTACACCAAGCGCAAAACAGCGGTATTTGGAGAAGCTCTCAAGCGGCACAGAGACCTGGACCGTTTACCTCCATGCACACATATGGACAATGGGAATTAAATTGTTGTTGGTTTAAGTTACTACACAATGCAGGAGTTTCAAAGCCACAAGTCTTTGGAAAGTTACGAGGCTTTCTGCTGTGGCTGGGTCCATCTACAGGAGGTGAAGAAAACAGTGTGTTTTTTTTGTTGGGGGCTGCAAAGTGGACAAACCAGTTCTGGGTTAGCCAGGGTAGTTAAATGTGTGATTGCGAGATGTAAATGTCCGGGTTAGATTAAAGCCATTAACAGCGTGAATGCAAAGTAACTTACATTGTAAACAATATAATTCCCAATGTCCATATGTGTGCACTGAGGTAAATTGTGCAGGTCTCTGTGCCGCTGCAGGGAGCTGCCTGAGAGCTTCTCCAAACACCGCTGTTTTGCGCGTGGTGTGAGCTTGTTCCTGTAAGGTCCCCTTCTTTCGCCTTATGTTTTTGCATTGCTTTACTTTGTTCCTTTTCTTTCGCGTATTCGTAGATCCGTCTCGATCTGTTCCGCCGACAAAATAAATGCGCAAAAATGAAAGCGCTCTGAAATGTTTAGTCACGCCTCTGTGAAGTTCTGAAGGCATTGCCCCTGGCAACAGCTAGCATATCCATCAGGGCCGACCGGCTCAGACCCCTCCCAAATCAACCCAAATCGGCACGTGACTCCTCAATCTCAATAAGCAAATGCTAAGGGCGCCACTCATCCATAGGGGCGCCAGAATGAGTGAACGAGTGAATTTTTTTTTTTTTTTTTTTTTTTTTTACTATTTAAAAACCATTCATTCGAAATACTGCCAAATAAAGCAAAACAAAATATTGTGATATATTATTACAATTTCAAATAATTAGTTTTCAATTTATCATACTTTAAATTATCATTTATTTCTGTGATGCAAAGCTGAATTTTCAGCATCATTACTCCATTCTTCAGTGTCACATGTGACATCCAGTCTATCACATGATCCTTTAAAAATCATTCTAATATGATTATTATGAGTGTTGTAAACAGTTATGCTGTAATGTGTGTGTGTGTGTGTTTGTGTGTATATATATATATATATGCTAAATCATGAACACAATGACAGGGTGAAATGGGCTGTGATTCATGGGGCGCCACGTAAAATCTTGCCTAGGGCAGCAAATTGGTCAGGGCCGGCCCTGAATATAGGCAGGGTAATGACTATCAAGTGAAAACACCTGAGTGCAATTAACAGGAGTACAATTACTGTGATGAAGGGACAAGGCTTTGTGGGAATTGTAGTGCCGGCGGTGAGGTGCCTATGGGGAAGTGAGACCACTAGTGGAGACCCAGGGAAACAGAGACCAGACACAGTGACAGCCGTGTCATACTGTGGGACCACATCCTGTCAGACTGCACAAGAGCCAAAACTTCCATAAAACCTTCATTGAACCATATTGAACGATGGCCACTGGGATGTTGCATGAACCACATGCAACATTGACATATTGGCTAGTAAACATACGTAGCATAACATTAATTTTGATCATGGCTTTTTGTGAAAAAAAACAAAAAAAAAAAACAAACAAAGATAATGTGTGTGGAGCAATGGCATGTGTCTGTGTTCTTAATGGTTTTTGACAGCTGTCATAAGAGAAGACACACTGCAGGACTGTGTCTCAAAACTTCTGATACTGGCAGAATTTCCTGTGAGGTAAAATGATAAAATGGGAATATGATGATATTAGGATTCAAAATCATATAATTAGATATGCCACAACCCACCTGGGTCTCCTTTATTTGTTTTCCAGACATTTTCCAGACATTTTCAACTTTGCAGATGCATAAAATGTCATGTTATGTGCTGCTTTGCCATGTTTTCCATGTTCTGGAGAGTAAATGTTGATGATTAGTAGTAGGTTAATTCTACTGATTGGTCCCTTGTGTAATAACTGAACGGATATTACTGGTCTGTGTCCGATATTATGTCACATCAGATTACAGTGTTCATATACACACGTGGTCATAATTATTGGTACCCTTGGGAAATATGATCAAAGAAGGCTGTTAAAATAAACCTGCATTATTAATCCTTTTGATCTTTTATTAAAAATAAAATAAAATAAAAAAACAATCACAAAAATCTAACCTTTCTTTGAACTAAAACAATTGAAATTCGGGGTAAAATGCATTATGAAATAAAGTTTTTTTTTTTTTAATACATTGCACTCACTCACTAGACTTTCTCATTCCCTTCAGTCAATAAAGACTTGGATTTGTAGTAGCCTCTGTACGTGACAGTGGTGTAATGCTTGACACAGTTGCTGCTTTCCTGATGTTATATAAAATGCTCTTTTAATGGTGTTTGAAGTCTCCAATAAGATCGTTGAAGTCCAAGTTTATTATTTGTATCTTTTCTTGACAGTCTATTGTAGATTTCTAAAATATTACAATAATCTATATAAACATGCAGCTGAAGCAAAACTGAAGCATCTCAGTGCTGTTAGACACCAATTATCTTTTAAAATCATTAGGCCAGTCAAATTGGAACTAGCAGTTATATAATACTATAACGTTACCATAGTGATACTGATTTGCAAAACACAGCCTTTCTGTGGGCCTCTTGCTACCAAGGCTCACTATTTCCTGTTGTATGACGCAGCTGTGATATCCACATACCAGACATTACGCAGAAACTCTCCAGAGGTTTGTTTACAGCAACAGGAAACTTACACAGCTGGAGGAGTTTTGTCTGCTCTTTTTGCATTCCTTCATAAATTGTTTAAAACTATGATTTACGGTAATAGTTACGACCTAGATTGTCGATGGCAATAGTTCAGTATGTTTTAGTAAAGCTTTTGCTCTCTGATTGTCTTTCTGTTTCTGTCTTTATCCTCTACTCAAACAGTGAATGTTTCAGGGCTTTAGCAGAGGCTGTATCATCAAATACAGATTTTTCATCAAGAGTCTAGATGACATTAACAATCTAAACAGAGTTGAAACTCCTGCTCCTCTTCCATTTACTTCAAATGCACAATGTGTCGATGCCAGAAAAGCATAATTTCACAAGGATTTACAAGAAATAAACTGTGGCGACTGGCTTGATGAGGGATCCAGATAACAGATTTAGATGGTTTCCTGCCTCCCCCCTATCCATGACCTCCTCTGAGCCTCCCACCCAAGTGTTGCCGCCACCAGCTTTAATTAAGCAATCCATCTCAGGTGAGAGCTGGATGTGCTGATTACGGCACGGACCGTCTGCGTGACCTGCTTTTATGGAAAGTAGAGAGGAAAAAGTAACCCCGCCATTCTGCTGAGCATTGATAAATCAATAAATAGCTGTTGTTGTTGTTATTATCATCATCAAATTAAAGTACTATAAAACTGTGTACAGAACATTTGAACAAAACATTAAAGAAAAAATAATCAAGATACTAGTGTAGTATACAGTGCACTAAAATTGAACAGTTTTAATTAAACAGTATTTAATTAACAATTCATGATAATTTACTCACCTTCAGGTCATGTAGATTATTTATTTTTTTCTTCAGTAAAACATTAAAGTCAGGAAAGGAAAATAGTGTGTCAATAATGCAAAATGACAATAGCCTAAAACTACATTTTCAGTTAAAGGCAGTTCATCAGTTAATTCAGTGATGTCATCATCCAACTAAATTCAGTTTATATAGTATCTGTGCAATCAAGTCGATGATATCGCCGGATATTAAGTGTCCCCAACTAAACAAGCCAGGGGTGACAGAGGCAAGGAACCAAAACTCCATCGTGACAAAATGGAGAAAAAACCTTGGGAGAAAACAGGCTCAGTCGGGGTGCCAATTCTCTTCTGGCCAAACGAAACCAGCATCCCTCCTCTGCAGCGAAGTCATATTGTGCAGAGGACTCATCTGGTTCCTATGGCCTTGTCCCAGTGACCGTCTACGAGACAATGTCTTCACTGGGGATAAAGAGTATTTTTTTTCTGAAACTGCCACTTTAAGAATCATAAAAAGGCTAAATGATTACCCGTGGCTCCTGATGAATTATTGAGGTCCTGTGAAGTGAATCGATTGGTCTGTTCAAGTAACTGAACATTATTTACAACATTATTTGCCTATACCGGTAATCAAGAGCCTCTGGCAAACAATCCGGAGTGATGTTTGGTTCGAAAAATAAATCAATCTACAAATACAAGTTACTTAATCAAAACACATTTTTGGACATGCACTCGAACTCGTGAGGCAATATACTGGTGTAAATGATCCTATGGAGCTGTTTTTTTTTTTTTCAGCTTTGTTTTTTTTTCTCAAGTTCCTTCAACAATCAATGAAATGAGGAACCAGTTCCAACTCCAGCTGAAGACCGATGCATTTGAATGAAGGGGTGAAATTATGTTTTTCAGTCACTACACTAATACGTTAACAAACCTGTTTACACTATATGTACAGTGGACATTAGCATTGAGGGGAATTGTGTAGACATTGGTACCATTTTTACACTCAACACACAAATCTAAAAGCTGTTTCTATAGGTCAATAAGTATTTCTCTCTATTTTGGAGGGGTGGGGGGGGGGGGTTAGCAGAAAGAATTCCATAAATGTTCATTTTACAAATTAATTCTATAAAGTCATGCATTTGAGAAGTCATTTGAAAATACAACTAAATCATTCTAGAATATCCCTTTAATATCTGGCTTATCTAGAGCTGCTGTGTCATGAGCTGAAGATTTGTTGAAAAGGCAGCATCACGCTTGATTCATAACGTTTATCTTCATATTATCTTCATAACAGTGCAAGTGTTTTACTCAGGCGAAAGACAGCCAGAGCATGACAAACGGAAAGCGAGAACAGATCCAGGCTTCCAGTGACGACAGCCTCATTATGCGTTTATAAGAGCGCCTGTCTGATCTCACCAGCATTTAGCTGGAGAAGATTCGACCAGACAACACTTCGGAAGTGAACAGATACTGACTCTGTATCTACAATCTGGAGCTGCCACAGGTAGGTGAATTGCTAAAAAGTCAATAATAATGGTTATTTTAAAACAGTACAAGTTACATGACTATAACAGTAACAGATTATGTTAATATAAAAAAAAGGTTACTTCCATTTAATGTTACTAAATAATTTAATTCCCAAATGGAACATTATACTTTCCTGTAGCTCCATAGAGCATGGTCCTACCACGGCCACAGTTTTGGGTTTGATTACCAGGGAAAACAGATAAAATCATCAGCAAAATTCATAATATTAAATCAAAATCCAGAACTAAGATTTTACATTTTTATTTATTTATTTTTTTTTTTTTTTTTGTGACAGATTTTTGCTGGTATTCTACTTTTGGTGAAAATGTGCAAGAATGTTACTCCCTGGGAATTTCCAGGTTTTGCTCAATCATATGGATCCATTCCAACAAATGATTCCCCTTCATTATTTGAGTTGTATTCAAAGTCTGGTTGTTGTTGTTTTTTTCACTTGCAAACATGAAGGAAACTTCAAAGTTCATCCATTCAGGAAGAAACAGCAGGCTTATTCTTTAACATGAGGATCAAGCTTGGAAAAAAAAAACTGAATTAATAGAATGATAGGTTACACTTTATTTTACCATAAGTAACTTCGCAATTACATGTCAACTAATTATCATTAATTTGCAACTACATGTCTTTTATCTCTCAGAGTAGACTGTTAGGTTAGGTTTAGGGTGGGCCCATCACAGTACAGTGTTATAAGATATTATGCAGAGAGTCTACTAATATTCCAATTACTGCTAGTTGACATGAAGTTGCAAAGTTACTTACTGTTTGTAGTATTTCTAAAGTCGTGGAAATATTACTATATATTTTACAAGAAAATACAACTTGAGACTTTCTACTTCAAATGTGTTACTTGCTACTTCTTTCTAATTGCTAAATTATGAGCAGGATTTATAAATCAAGGGAACGAAATAGTAATCGTGTGCACGTTTTAGTACATTGAGGGAACAAATTAGTAAATTGTGCGCAGAATTTATTTATTTCTTCTTGCGTGTCATGTGCAGTCCTCGATACTTTCAAGTAAATTTTTATTGGCCTTATATTATCTACAATGGGGAAAAAGATACAGTAACAATGTTCAGAAAATTGTTTCTATATCCTCAGAAATACTCCAAATTTGCAGTCACATTTTATGTTAAGGTCCAATTCTCACAAACTATTAACTATGACTTTTGCCTTAATAAACTACTAATTTGATGCTTATAAATAGTTAGTAAGGTAGTTGTTAAGTTTAGATATTGGGTAGTATTATGGATGTAGAATATGGTCATGCAGAATGTGCTTTATGATAATAACTAATACACAGCCAATATGTTAGTCATGTTAATCAGCAACTAGTTACTAGTAAGAATTGGTTCCTATACTAAAGTGTTCCTGAATTTGCTAGTAATTAGTTACAAAGAAACAGCAAGGGACACATTGAATTGTGTCCAATAAATTGAAATACCGAAATACTTCTTTCTTCTAAAATAAATAGTTTGCTTTGCTAATCACCATATCGTTTAACATTTGTCCCACAGTGTCCCAATGGAACTAAATTTGTCAAACACCTGCAATGAAACAGACGCCTGGATATGGCTGTCATCTTTCCAGCCTCCGTTTCTGGCTCTTATCAGCATCCTGGGAGTGCTGGGCAACAGTGTGGTCCTCTGCGTGTTCTGCCTCCAGAGGAAGCCGTGCAGCGTAGCTGATGTGTATCTGGGCAACCTGGCAGCTGCAGACCTCATTATGGTCCTGTGTTTGCCCTTCTGGACGGTGACCATAGCCCAAGGCTATCAATGGAACTTCGGTCAGCTGCTTTGCAAGGTAATCTGCACCATCATCTCGATGAACTACTACTGCAGCATACTCTTCCTGCTGCTGGTCAGCGTGGACCGCTACCTCGCCTTGGCCAAACCCCTGAAGCCCAGTAGGCTGAGATCCCCCCGATTGGGCCAAGCGTATATGTGTTGTGATTTGGACGGTGGGGTTCATGCTCAGCCTCCCAACTCTGCTCTTCCGAAGAGTAGGTTCATTTCCAGACATTGGGGTGGATGCCTGTTATCTAAAATACCCTCATCCAGCCTGGATTCTAAGACGAAACATCACGACAAACTTAGTTGGATTCCTGCTTCCGCTGCCAATCATTTCCTTTTGCACTTTTCACGTGGTCAGAGCGCTTAAAAACCGCAGCTTTGTGATTCAACCAAGAGTTCAAACGGAGAGGAAAGCCACTCAGCTGGTTCTGACGGTCCTCGCTGTGTTTCTCCTGTGCTGGACACCCTTTCAGCTGGTGCGTTTCCTAGGAACCCTTGACTACTTCAAGCTCCTTCCTGGGTGTCTCTGGGAGAATATATTGCAAATAAGCAATGAGCTGGCTACTTATTTAGGGTATAGCAATAGTGCAATAAACCCTTTTTTGTATGTTATCGTAGGAAGCCACTTCAGGAAGAGAGCTCAAGGAGTTTTTCAAGGTGTTCTTTTGTGTTCTAGACGCAAGAGCAACTCCTCTGTGCACTTAAATGTTACTGTTATTAGCAAGTGCAGTGACAGTCCTAAAGATAACAGAATAACACCGCTGGCACTGAGAGCTGTATATCCACCCATCAAACCTCATATGATGTGTAGATCGTTGTGAAGAGACGAAAAAGCTCAGCTGGTAGAGATCAAGGGTTTGATTAGACTTTATTTTGACAGACATTTTACTGACTATAAGTAGCTTTGCAAGTACAGAAGGCCAACTTAGTCTACTAACCCTTACCATGACCTAACAATGAGAGTTACTTGTAGTTTCAGGGTCACTTATGGTCTTCAGAATGTGGAGAAACAAAATAATGTGTGATAAGTGTAATCATGTGATTCCAACGGTGAAAAAAAAAATACCTCTTGTTTGATTGTGCAATCTTATTTTTCTGTTCTTGCATATTTCCCCACCGTCTTTGCTGAAGTGTGGAAATAATGAGATGGAGGAACCAAGGAACTGATGGAACAGTTTCACTCGCTCAGTGTCATGTCAGTGATGAATTTGCACTAAATTATTTGGAAAAGACTTTTGTAAATGGTTTCTGAACATATGTGTGCTTGTTTAAAGATGTGTTTTAAAGCTATTATTGAATCTTAGTCTTATCTTATTATTAATCTTTTACTGTTCCTTACAACATTTAATTTCAAATGTAATAACCACAAACCTTTTTTTTTTTTTTTTTTTTTACGAAACTAAAGAGTATTTCCAAATTAATAATACAACAAAGGCTGTGAGTCTGTGCTTTTTTGTTTGTTTGTTTGTTTTGCATTTTTTATAGTTCACTTGGTGTCTTTCTTTATGAACGTGTATATATGTATGTATGTATTTAATGTATATTTATAATACCTATGTATCTGTGTTATAATACCTACAGTATGTTACTTTGTACTGCTGTAATACCTCACTGCTGTTGATGTAGCTGGTTAAACATTTTGAATAAAGCAAGGTGCACTATGGAAATACGTCAAATGTATGGTTGATTAAAATAACAAAGATGAAAATTAAAAGTTATTTCAGTATTATTCATCCAGAAGTGTACACAATTATTGGACACATTAATCCAGGAATGATAAACCTTTGTTTCCTAGCTCCAGTATTATCTGAAAGCTTTCTCTCTCCTCGTTCCTTGCCTGGCAGTGGGTTTAGTAAACTGACATGTCCTTCATGATGGAGGTCTTCATTCGATTTCTAGATAATGGAGAACAGAGCAGCGAGGAAACAAGGAAGCATCAATTAAAGTATTTAGAAGCATCACTTCAATAAAAAGTGCCTGCCAAATACATAGATACATACATAACCAAAAGTACAATATAAGACCCACTTTTCAAATTTCTCTGATAGGAACATTCATTTATTTTGGTTATGCTTATCTTATAAATTCATAATCTGTGTGTTTTCAACAAAGGGTGCAGAAAACCTGAGAAGTAGTTAATTAGATGTCATTAAGCAGACCTTGTAATGGTGTGCTGAATGAGTCTAAAAATCCTCAGTAAATATGACCATATTTTAAAAAAATAAAATGCTAATTTTGTTCCTACAAGGTTCAACATTGAGTCTGGTCTGAATTGTGTCCTATGGCAGTATGAGCTGACACAGGGTTGGAAAAGGTTAATAAACTACAACAAAGCCCATTTTCCTTTCCCCATTTTTGGTACTGTGTTGGCTTGCCATTTGATTAAAAAACAAAAAACCAAAGGGATCCTGAGGAAAACCAGCTGAGAAGCTCTGGTGGCCTCTGCAGAGAGGTGAGTCAACTAGTCTGAGTGAATCACATGAAATAAAGCACAGGGTTTCCTTCCTGCTCATCTGTCTGATTCAGCCAGCATGTAAATCTCTCATTGTCTACCCATATTAGGCAGTTACTCGCGAATGTTAGAATTACACTCTTGAACACTTTAGAAAATACTTTCAAAAAAAAAAATCAATAATAACTAGAATTAAAAGTTAGTGAACTAACTTTGATGTTGGCTTGGCCATCTTGGCCATGGAGCAAAAGAGCCAAAGTTCTTGTGTGCCCAACATTGAGTTGCCCCGCTGCAAAATTAATACACATAATAATGCCATAAAAAATACACCTGCAACAGTCTTTTTCCATGCTACCTTGCTGTTTTCTTTTTTTAATAAAAAGCCTGGGCTATGATAACAGCTATGACAGGGTTGTCTAGCTGGATGTGAAATAAGTCATGCCTATTTTTCTCATGTATGTATTTCACAGTCCTGCCACCGTCGCGTTGTGGGCAACGACACACAAGATAACTGAAACAATGCATTTTAAATCAAGGAGATCATAAGGGGTCCAAGCACAATGGTTTGTATAGATGATGCAGTTACACACTGTTTAAAATTGTTTAATTTGTACTGTATGTTCATTCTATTTATTTATTTGTGCTATTTACATAATGTTTACATTTTTTTAAGTTTGCTTTTGTTAATGTAAAATAGCACTGCATAGTCTTCACTGTAAGATAAAATACACAATCAAACCAAAATGTATTCAGACACCTTCAACATTTCTCACATAATCACAGTTTATTTGCTGTAGTTTAGAAACTGGTAATAATATATGACAATAACTCAGAACAAATTCATCTTGATAATTTCGGATAACTTTGATAAAAAGATATGTAATGGAATCAACCAAAACTTCAGACTGTCAGTATGACAATATTTACACAACTATCAATACTTTGTTGAACAGTTACCAAGCAAGAAATGCTTAATTTGGTTCAGTCTGTGGTGTGAAAAGGTTGCATTAACAATTAAAGAAAGAAACACTTAAGCAAAACATGGGCAGGTCCTTAATTATTTTATTTTTTTTAAAATCAATTTCACTGGTAGCCTACAGTATGAAGAATTAGTGGGTATAATATTTCACAGATCACTATTTTGCCATACTCACTTACATAAATGAACTAGTGGCCTGCACCCACTAGTAAAACAATTCTATCTGATTTTTGGATTGACTTTGGATAAATTCTTGTACTACAAGGTAATTCAGTCAAGAGCAGTGAGTGATTTACTTTCATTTTCATACATTAAAGACTCTGACAGCAGAGCTAGTAAATTAGGCGCGGTCCCTTTAAGAGACAAACGCATCCATTATGATGATACACATCCGATGTTTTTTTTTTTTGCAAATCTTTACTTTCACTTAAGACATAACCACATACTTATTCGAACACACTTTCCAACACGGGTATTTCGACATATTTTGTATGTATTTGTTGTCGGTACAAAAGCAAGAAGACTTTGAGACGCGTCTCTGCTTGCTCCCTGAACACCAGAACACCGCGCTGCTGAATTGAGCTCTTTTGCTTTTCGCTCTTTTTCTGTTTATTTAAACTGCGATTTGAATTTGTTCGTTCAAGTCCAGGAGGAAGTGAACGTCCTGAACGAGAGCTTGGTTCAGTGTTGACGCGCGGCTCTCTCTCGTGCACACGCGCGTCACCAGCTGTTCAGTTCAGTTTTCCGCAGCGCTGGGCTGAAGCCAACTTGATGTGTTGAATGCTCGGAGCACGTTATAAAACGTATTCTTAAAATACACATTTCTGTTTTAATAAATGGTCATATTAAATCATAGCATAACACATAAGTAGGTACAAAAATAATCAGTGATGCCTGCGACCCTTTCCCACCCAGCACCAGACGTCATTTGGACGTCGTTTTCTGGTCTAAATCAAGTCGGCCCGTCATGGCCGTCTTTTAGACCAAAAAGCGACGTTGAAAACTGGTCTTCATTTGGTCCGTCGGATTTGGTCCAAATTAAGCCCCAAAAGCGACGTTGAAAATTGGTCTTCGTTTGGTCCGTCGGATTTGGTCCAAATTAAGCCCAAAAAGCGACATTTAACGTCTTTTTTTTAAAATCCAAATTTAGCCCAAAAATTGATGTAAATGGGCTTTAGTCCAAATTTAGCAGAAAAAAAAACTTTTATTTCGCACCACAAATCCATTAACATAAACTAGTGAAGAAATATATTAGACATCATGTCTGAAGCACTGTTAAATATATTTAAATATATTTTGAAAACACTTGATGGTCACGCGCTGTACTGGAGTCACCATGGAAACGGGGCTCAGCTCAACCGTCAAGCAGCTGCAGACGCTGTCTCTCGTGGGTGTTTTCACTAATTTCAGGTAAATTTAATCCCTAAATTACACAAATGTTACATAAAAGTGTCCCTGAAACTTTCTTTCATGTAAATGACACGCTTTCGTTGAAAATGTACTTTATAGAAATGGTCAGGGTCTTCAGAAAAAGTCCGTTAGCATCTCAACTGTAATGCTAACTACAAGAGGTAACTTTATGTGCATTTTTTCACAATATATTTCGCCTACATCAGCATGAATCTGTAATTTTCTTATATATGTGTGTGTTTATATAATATTTTCATAATATATGTGTGTGTGTTTGTTTGCCTGTTAGTTATTTTGATGTCCACACTGTAAGAGTATTAATCGGTTAGTAAACCTAAAACTTTAAATTCTGTTATTATTCTTTTAATTTTTTTGTATAATCTGTAAATTTTCTTTTCTGCATTTCACCTCTGCTATAGTTTATAGTATATAATTTATAATAAACATGGCATTGTATAATAAATATTGTTGGCTTAGACAGATTGACAGAATGACAGATTGTTTATGTTCTAGATTCTTCCATGCTGATGGCCGTGCGTGTATCCAGCTGAAGAACATTTTTAGACATTATGAAACATAACTAGTAAGTAATACCTCAAACATACACAACCATTAAACGTTTAAGGGTCAGATTTATCATGTATTTACATTTACATTTATTCATTTAGCAGACTCTTTTATCCAAAGCGACTTACAGATGAAGGCAGTGGAAGCAATCAAAAACAACAAAAAGAGCAATGATATATAAGTGCTATAACAAGTCTCAGTTAGGTTAACACAGTACACGTAGCATGGGATTTTAAATAATATAATAAATAAAAAGAAAACCGATAGAATTAAAAAAAGAATAGAACAAGCTAGTTAGAGGTCTTTACACATATACACACACACACACACACACACACACACACATATATATATATATATATATATATATATATATATACACACACATACACAAACACACACACACACACAATTGCACAATAAATGTAAAGAAAATAGAATACAAAAAGATTAGAAAGGTAGTTAGATTTTTTTTAAGAATAGAATTAGAATAGTGAGTGTTAAAGTTAAAGGATAAAATAAAGGTGGAAGAGAAATAGAAAATATTATTAAAAAATGTATTTAAAATACACATTTTATGCTCACCACTGCTGCATTTATTTGATTAAAATACAGTAAAATAGTAATATTTGAAATTACTAGGGGTGTCCTTGACTAAGGTTTTTCATTGTCGAATCAGAATTTTTGAATCTTGCCGATATTCGACTGATAGTCTAATCATATGTTTGGGGGCAGAATACACTGAGTCAAGCCAGACATTTGACAGTCATAATTACTGATCTTAACACACAGGTAAAATGTGTCATGAACACCTCGCAGATACAAACGGGGTAATAATAGTTCATCATTGATAAACCACAAGGTAATTGTGAATAAACTTATTGCAAGAGGAATAATAATAAGAAAAGAAAATGCATGTGTGATTTAATATTGCTTCTTATTTTTCAGTGTTGAAAGTTCTTTCTTCTCATCTTTGTGCATTTTCAGATGTTGTGCATATTTATGGATACAATTTTTAACATTGTTTAACTTTTTAACATTATAATATTGGTAGTCTTCTCTTTTTTCAGAGTTTAGCTCCCACCCTAGTTAAGCAGACCTGAGCAGCTGATCAAGGATCAGCAGAAACTCTGCAGAACGGTGGTCCTCCAGCCCAGGACTGGACACCAGTGTTGTAAGTCATTATGCCTCTCTATAGTTCATGTTCAGAACATATTGCAGGAGATCTCAACATTGTCTCTCAAGGTCCACTTACATGCAGCGTTTTGCACCAACCTAGTGCAGTGCACCTGAACACATTAATCAAGGTCTTCAGTTTTGCTAACTATAAGTCACAAACGGGTGAGTGTGATCAGGTGTGGACGTAAACACTGGGTGTGTTTCACTCAGGTCCGTTGCTCAGTAGTCAGTGGTGAAGGGCTGCCTCAATCACAATTTTCTTTTTACGGTGCACTGATAATTCGCTATAACCTAGGTCTTCACCCCTGCTCCTGGGGACCCACTGTCCTGCAAGTTTACTTCCAACCTGCTTCAGCACACCTGGCCAGGTAGTGTTTGATTAGGGTTGGAGCTGATCTCTGCAGGACAGTGGGTCCCCAGGAGCTGGTTTGAAAACCTATGCGCTATAAGATTACACGTAATAGATTTTAAAACACAAACCAATAATATATTTCAGCATAAACATATCACTAGACAGGTAATGTCTAATCTAGTAAACATTTCCAATTAATTTATTAATTAAATCTTGCACATACATGTAATAAAGTATTCATCATAATGTGATGTAAATAGCATTAAAAGAAAGATATCAGTTTTATTGTTGTGCATTAATGTCAGTAGTGATGTTGTACAATGAGGACAGAAATAGTCACCAGTGTATAGTGAGCCACAGTGCTTACCAGTACCTACATTTATGACACAATATATTCACAACTTGGCAAACTGTGAAGCTGATTGAGACATAAACTCTGCATGACAGTGGACCTGAAGCCAAGTATAGGTCTCTGCAGGAAAGTAATGGGAGTTACCAGGTCAGGGTGTTTTTAGATCATGATACCTGATTGGCTGACATCATAGTGATGGTAGGTTTAGGGGTGGGGTTAGGTCAGGGGGATCATTTTGATTGAGTGATTTAGAAACACCCAGCAGTTTGAATACACACACTAAGTCATAAACGCCCGCTTTTACTCTGCAGAGACCTAAGTCTCACCTTAAGGGCCAGAGCTGACAACCCCTGACATACTGATTAGTTAATAATCCCTCATGAAGAACGAGTACACTTTAATTTGTACATTTTGGACAACCATTGTTTTTGTATTATTCATTTACATTTTAGTTATTGTTTTCTTTCTCACTTTAGATGCTAGAGAAAAAACAGCGAGGCTAAAGCATTCAAAGTGGCTCATTAATCCAGAATTGGGACGGAGGAAGGAGCAGAAGATCAGAGATCAGGCAAAGATCTACTGGTGTCCCTGTGGGAACCCCATTTACCAAACGTGTTAGTTAAACCAAAGATTTTCATCACTCATCTTCATGTTGTTCCAAGCCAGACTTTTGTTCATCTTTGAAACATAAATGCAGAACTTTTTAATGAAATCGGAGAATTTTTTTAAAAATATAAAATAACGCATTCACACAAGCACCATGATGCATCAGTGTTATATTGGCGTGAGAGCTGGCGCTTTTTGGTGCTTTTGTGAAAATCCATTGGGTATTCATAATTTCTGAATAGATTATTTTTGCTGTTGTTGTTGTTTTTTGCGTACACAAGGCATCTGTTAAAAAAATATCTTAATTTGTGTTCTGCAACATGGTTTGCTGCAACATGAGGGTAAGGAAATAATGACAGAATTTAAATTTTTGGTTGTTCTAATGTGGTTATAATTGGTCATAGTTTATTGTCTTGAAAAATTATATTAATACAGAAAGATGGATTAATTTGATAAGTTTATAGTAAAGACTTTTAAATCTAAATAAATATAACTCTTTTGCAAGGTCTATTAAAAATACTGACAAATGTAATGGTTTCCGCAAAACATTGGGCAGCACAACTGTTTTAAACATTGATAATAATCAGAAATGTTTCTTGAGCAGCAAATCAGTATATTATAATGATTTCTGAAGATCATGTGACACTGAAGACTGGAGTAATTGTGTTAAAAATTCAGTTTACAGCAGTGATCCTCAAATCTGGCTCGCGAGGTCCACTTTCCGGCGAAGTTTAGCTCTAACCCTAATCAAACACACATGAGTTTGCTAATCAGTGTCTTCAGGATCATTAGAAAATCACAGGCAGGTGTGTTTAATTGGAGTCGGAGCTAAACTCTGCAGGAAACTGGATCTCGCGAGCCAGATTTGAGGATCACTGATTTACAGGCGTAAATTACATTTGACAATGCATCCACATAGAAAACAATTATTTTTGTAGTTATATTTCACAATATTACTGGTTTTACGGTCTGTTTAATCAAAGGAGGATTAAGATGTGATCAAGAATTTACATGAAAGATGTAATGTGTCAATAAATGTGTCAATATACTGTGAATTGTCTTATTTTCACTAATTAGGAATATGATAAATAATTCACGGTTGTAATTAGGTCTGGAAAAGACGTCTTTTCACCTTTCACTTTTCAACCACATTTAAACGTAATTTGGACGTCTTTTTATAAACGTCTTTTCGACGACCTGAAAAATACGTCTTTTTACCTTTCACTTTTCAACCACATTTAAACGTAATTTGGACGTCTTTTTATAAACGTCTTTTCGACGACCTGAAAAAGACGTCTTTTCACCTTTCACTTTTCAACTAAATTTTAACGTTGTTTAGACGTCTGCCAATGACGTCTTTTCGACGTCTTTTCAACGAGTTTTTGCTGGGTGGGTTTTGTCTCAGATCCCTGCTTTACCATGTTATGCAACGCTGAGCAATCGCTGCGACGTTCAGACTGACAGAGAAATCTCACAAGCACATATAAACACTCATTTTCATGTGTGTAATATATTCTTCTAATTGTTTTGTGCCGTTTCGCTGCAGTGTTTTAATGTGAAAGGCTGTAAATGTGGACTTCAAGTGTTCAGAGAAATACATCGCCAGCTCGCGAGCAGTTGGCTGCCGCGACTGCAACAACGTTTTATCAAAATATTCGTCAAATATCGAAGCTTGAGTCTTTAAACTTTCAATTGATGCACAGTTTGTCTAGATAAAGTAGCCTAGTGATGTTTAACGTGCTGTGAAAATGAAACAATAATAAACTGGGGCCGTCGGCGATGTTTGACAGTAAAGGGGTTTTAATATTCAATCCAGCATCAATACTACCCATTTTCAATTTATTTCACAACAGTTTATGTTCGCCAAGCTATTATGAATTTTGAAGTAATCGTGTACTTGATTTGACCGATCTACCGACCACTGTCCTCTGAAGCTGGAGAGATGGATGTTATTTTCACCTAAGACAAAAAAAAAATCACACAAGCACTCATTTTGATCTCTATAATATATTCTTATAATTGTTTTGTGTTGATTCGCTGCACTGTTTTAATTTAAAAGGCTGTCGTGACTTTTTTTCCTTCCAGTATTCATATTACGCTGTCATATGGGCTGTTGATGAAGTGCTCATTTCTCTCGTCTTTCTCTCGGTTCTTTGGCCTGAGATATAATGTATTAATGAGATCCGATCGGTTAATAATGACATATGTTGGTTTAGCTTGTCAGTGTGTTGCTGTCCCTGTCCGCGAGACGCACGGCTCTCTCTCGTGCACACGCGCCATCAGCTGCTCAGCTGCTCAGTTCAGTTTCCCGCAGCGCGGGGCTGAAGCCAACTTGATGTGTTGAATGCTCGGAGCACTATAAAACGTATTCTTAAAATACACATTTCTGTTTTAATAAATGGTCATATTAAATAATAGCATAACACATAAGTAGGTACAACAATAATCAGTGATGCCTGCGACCCTTTTTGTCTCAGATCCCTGCTTTAACCATGTTATGCAACGCTGAGCAATCGCTGCGACGTTCAGACTGACAGAGAAATCTCACAAGCACATATAAACACTCATTTTCATGTGTGTAATATATTCTTCTAATTGTTTTGTGCCGTTTCGCTGCAGTGTTTTAATGTGAAAGGCTGTAAATGTGGACTTCAAGTGTTCAGAGAAATACATCGCCAGCTCGCGAGCAGTTGGCTGCCGCGAATATATAATGTTATTACTTTAAACAGTTCAGAAACATCTCAATTTAGCTCTTGGTGTGTTCTAACGTGTGGATTGCGTGCAATAGCGTTTTTAAAATGTCTTAAATAGGAATGAATTCGCTTATTGTCGGCTCCGTGTAGACAGCCTGAGCTGAGCAGCAGCGATTCTTCTCTCGTCTGACTGCTCCCCTCCCCTAAATGTCATTGCAACTGTAGGGGCGCAATTTTTCTCAGACAATTTTTACATTTAAAAATTAATTTAAAAAAAACTTTAAGTCTGATCACTCTGAAAAGATATAGCACACACCACCCCTCTATCCCGCAGGTGTCTGCCGAGTTTGGGGCTTGTGGCTTTAAAGCCCTAGGAGGAGTAGCGTTCAGAATTTTTTTTCTCAGAAGAATAATAATAAAAACTAGAATTAAAAGTTAGTGAACTAACTTTGATGTTGGCTTGGCCATCTTGGCCATGGGGGCAAAAGAGCCACAGTACTTGTGTGCCCAACATTCTTGAGTTGCCCCGCTGCAAAAAAATAAAAATAATAATACCATAAAAAAATACACCTGCAACAGTCTTTTTCCATGGTCCCTTGCTGTTTTCTTTTTTTAATAAAAAGCCTAGGCTATGATAACAGCTACGACAGGGTTGTCTAGCAGAATGCGAAATAAGTCATGCAAAAACCATAATCTCCTAAATACCATTCAATGTAATCTTATGTTAATAGTACTGACAACATATTTTAAGTTATCACACATTACTGAAAAATTAAAGAAGGGACACTATATATAGTATACTTTGGCGAGTCAAGAGCTAAACAAAAAGTCCTGTTTCATTACAAAATACTGTAACTTTTATAAACTTTATACTATCACCACAAAATTTTAATTAATATTTATTATAAAATAAATATTTCATAAAACTGAAACTTAAATATATTATTTCTATAGGCTATACTAAACAGAAAAGAAAAAATACTAAATAATAAGGCTGAATAAGCTGATCTATAGCATGTTAAATGGTGGTTGCCTGTCTATGAATGGTACACCCCTCTAAGCTCACAGAAGTGGTTTGACCCAAGTCCTCAGCAGCCAATGACATTGACCTCTTCAAACTGATTTTTAACGTGTACTTCACGTGTATTTCACGTGTATTTCAACGTGAAATACACCTTAAATACCCGCTGATTTTTCACGTGTAAACAACACGTATTTAACCGTTAAACAATATTGGATATAATATCGGAGTAATATAGTATTTTAAGAAGCTATTAAAAAATATATAAATGACTTTACCATGTTGTGCAGTGCCGATAAATAAATAATATTAAATACGTGTGTACATACATGTATTTGACCCTCTTGGCCTTCCATACACATTAAACGTGAAAAAAGGACATCGCGTTGTTTTGATATGGATTACTTTATCACAGAATATTTGTTCGGGAGCACTTGTTTAGTTTAAAAGTAGACATGTCAAGTTTTCTATAGATATATCTCTCATGTCTCTTCGTTGAGTATTCATGGAGTTACAGTTCATTTTAATGACGTGTTTGTAAATGAAGATCAGCGCAGACCAAGGCTGCAGACAGCACACCTTGTTTGTTATCTTTATTTTATAAGTGCCCAAAGTTTTGTTGTTATTATGTTTGTATCCAAAAAAAGTAGACCCTTTACAGAGACACGTTAAAATTCACGTGTATTTGACCCTCTTGGCCTTCCATACACATTAGACGTGAAAAAAGGACATCGCGTTGTTTTGATATGGATTACTTTATCACAGAATATTTGTTCGGCAGCACTTGTTTGGTTTGAAAGTAGACATGTCAAGCTTTCTATAGATATATCTCTCATGTCTCTTCGTTGAGTATTCATGGAGTTACAGTTCATTTTAATGACGTGTTTGTAAATGAAGATCAGCGCAGACCAAGGCTGCACCTTGTTTGTTATCTTTATTTTATAAGTGCACAAAGTTTTGTTGTTATTATGTTTGTATCCAAAAAAAAGTAGACCCTTTACAGATTCGATTGATGTATTGCTCTTATCTGTACGATTAAAACTGAAAGTGTAATTTAAGTAATTGTCGGGGTTATCAGGAGAAAATGACTCAAAACGCGTATATGCGTTAATCGACTCCAGAGTTAAAAGGCTGTCGTGACTTGTTTTCCTTCCAGTATTCATAAGTTGTATCACGCTGTCAAATTATATTTCATTTTGCACACATAAACATCTCAAAAACACTTGAATTCTGCTCTTGTTGTGTTCTGATGGGTGGATTAGTGCTGTGATATTATTTTTGGAAGCTCTTAAAAAATGCTGATGAAGTATTCATTTCTCTCTCGTCTTTCTCTCTGTTCTTTGGTCAGAGACATAATTTATTAATGAGATATCTGACCCGGTAATAATAACATATGTTGATTTAGCTTGTCAGTGTGAATGAAATGTGTAGCCTATTTATTTGTCTGATCTCGCCCCGAAACGCGGCTGTCATGTGACTTTTTTTTCCCTTCGCGATGTCAAATATTGCATTTTGCACACATACACGGCTCAAAAACCCCTGGATTTTTCTCTTAGTGTGTTCCAATGGGTGGATTGTGTGCATTCGCAGGAATATTTATTTTAAGAAGCTCTTAAAAAATATATATAAATGACTTTACCATGTTGTGACGATGGATAGCAATTGACGTGATGTTCAGCCTGACAGATAAAATCTCACAAGCACATATAAACACTCATTTTCATATGTGTAATATATTCTTCTAATTGTTTTGTGCCGTTTCGCTGCAGTGTTTTAATGTGACAGGCTGTAAATTCTCTTCAAGTGTTCAGAGAAATACATAGCGAGCTCGCGGGCAGTTGCTGCCGCGAATATATCATGTTAATACTTTAAACAGTTCAGAAACATCTGAATTTAGCTCTTGGTGTGTTCTAACGTGTGGATTGCGTGCAATCGCCGTTTTAAAATGTCTTAAATAAGAATAAATTCGCTCGTTGTGAGCTCCGTGTTGAGACAATGCCTCCAGCAGCTGACCAGCCGTGATTCTTCTCTCGTCTGACTGGTCTCTGCCCAGAAATCAATTATTAATGAGCCCTGACCCCTGTAATAATCACATATGTTGGTTTAGCGTGTCAGGTTGAGGGAAATTGTATTATTTACTTATATTTTTAACTTGTTTAAAAGCGAAAGTAAACAAAACTCCGGGTATTGCAACCAGTAGGGGCGCGATTTTTCTCAGACAATGGAAGTCTATGGGAATTGATATTTAAAAATTAATAAAAAAAAAACTATAAGTCTGATCACTCTGAAAAGATATAGCAACAAGCACCCCTCTATCCCGCAGGTGTCTGCCGAGTTTGGGGCTTGTAGCTTTAAAGCCCTAGGAGGAGTAGCGTTTAGTCTCAGAAAAATAATAATAAGAAGAAAAAGAAGAAGTTTAAATAGCATAACAGTATGTTGGCTTGTTGCCAAGCCAACATAACTAGAATTAAAAGTTAGTGAACTAACTTTGATGTTGGCTTGGCCATCTTGGCCATGGAGCAAAAGAGCCAAAGTTCTTGTGTGCCCAACATTGAGTTACCCCGCTGCAAAATTAATACACATAATAATGCCATAAAAAAATACACCTGCAACAGTCTTTTTCCATGCTCCCTTGCTGTTTTCTTTTTTTAATAAAAAGCCTGGGCTATGATAACAGCTATGACAGGGTTGTCTAGCTGGATGTGAAATAAGTCATGCCTATTTTTCTCATGTATGTATTTCACAGTCCTGCCACCGTCGCATTGTGGGCAACGACACACAAGATAACTGAAACAATGCATTTTAAATCAAGGAGATCATAAGGGGTCCAAGCACAATGGTTTGTATAGATGATGCAGTTACACACTGTTTAAAATTGTTTAATTTGTACTGTATGTTCATTCTATTTATTTATTTGTGCTATTTACATAATGTTTACTTTTTTAAGTTTGTTTTTGTTAATGTAAAATAGCACTGCATAGTCTTCACTGTAAGATAAAATACACAATCAAACCAAAATGTATTCAGACACCTTCAACATTTCTCACATAATCACAGTTTATTTGCTGTAGTTTAGAAACTGGTAATAATATATGACAATAACTCAGAACAAATTCATCTTGATAATTTCGGATAACTTTGATAAAAAGATATGTAATGGAATCAACCAAAACTTCAGACTGTCAGTATGACAATATTTACACAACTATCAATACTTTGTTGAACAGTTACCAAGCAAGAAATGCTTCATTTGGTTCAGTCTGTGGTGTGAAAAGGTTGCATTAACAATTAAAGAAAGAAACACTTAAGCAAAACATGGGCAGGTCCTTAATTATTATTTTTTTAAATCAATTTCACTGGTAGCCTACAGTATGAAGAATTAGTGGGTATAATATTTCACAGATCACTATTTTGCCATACTCACTTACATAAATGAACTAGTGGCCTGCACCCACTAGTAAAACAATTCTATCTGATTTTTGGATTGACTTTGGATAAATTCTTGTACTACAAGGTAATTCAGTCAAGAGCAGTGAGTGATTTACTTTCATTTTCATACATTAAAGACTCTGACAGCAGAGCTAGTAAATTAGGCGCGGTCCCTTTAAGAGACAAACGCATCCATTATGTTGATACACATCCGATTTTTTTTTTTGCAAATCTTTACTTTCACTTAAGACATAACCACATACTTATTCGAACACACTTTCCAACACGGGTATTTCGACATATTTTGTATGTATTTGTTGTCGGTACAAAAGCAAGAAGACTTTGAGACACGTCTCTGCTTGCTCCCTGAACACCGCGCTGCTGAATTGAGCTCTTTTGCTTTTCGCTCTTTTTTCTGTTTATTTAAACTGCGATTTGAATTTGTTCGTTCAAGTCCAGGAGGAAGTGAACGTCCTGAACGAGAGCTCGGTTCAGTGTTGACGCGCGGCTCTCTCTCGTGCACACGCGCGTCACCAGCTGTTCAGTTCAGTTTCCCGCAGCGCGGGGCTGAAGCCAACTTGATGTGTTGAATGCTCGGAGCACGTTATAAAACGTATTCTTAAAATACACATTTCTGTTTTAATAAATGGTCATATTAAATCATAGCATAACACATAAGTAGGTACAAAAATAATCAGTGATGCATGCGACCCTTTTGGTCTCAGTGTAGCTCTATCCTGCTTTACGCAACGCTGAGCAATCGCTGCGACGTTCAGAAAAATCTCACAAGCACATATAAACACTCATTTTCATGTGTAGGCTATAATATATTATTCAAATTGTTTTGTGCCGTTTCGCTGCAGTGTTTTAATGCGAAAGGCTGTAAATTCTCTGTGGACTTCAAGTGTTCAGAGAAATACATCGCCAGCTCGCGAGCAGTTGGCTGCCGCGAATATATAATGTTATTACTTTAAACAGTTCAGAAACATCTGAATTTAGCTCTTGGTGTGTTTTAAGGTGTGGATTGCGTGCAATCGCGTTTTTAAAAGGTCTTAAATAAGAATGAATTCGCTCGTTGTGAGCTCCTTGTAGACAGCCTGGGCTGAGCAGCAGTATTTACATCGCCAGCTCGCGAGCAGTTGGCTGCCGCGAATATATCATGTTATTACTTTAAACAGTTCAGAAACATCTGAATGTAGCTCTTGGTGTGTTCTAACGTGTGGATTGCGTGCAATAGCGTTTTTAAAATGTCTTAAATAGGAATGAATTCGCTTATTGTCGGCTCCGTGTAGACAGCCTGAGCTGAGCAGCAGCGATTCTTCTCTCGTCTGACTGCTCCCCTCCCCTAAATGTCATTGCAACTGTAGGGGCACATTAGACGTGAAAAAAGGACATTGCGTTGTTTTGATATGGATTACTTTATCACAGAATATTTGTTCGGCAGCACTTGTTTGGTTTAAAAGTAGACATGTCAAGCTTTCTATAGATATATCTCTCATGTCTCTTCGTTGTGTATTCATGGAGTTACAGTTCATTTTAATGACGTGTTTGTAAATGAAAATCAGAGCAGACCAAGGCTGCGACCAAGGGAGCGAATTTATTCTTATTTAAGACCTTTTCAAATTAAATTATATCGGCGATTGCACGCAATCTACCCATTAGAACACACCAAGAGCTAAATTCAGATGTTTCTGAACTGTTTAAAGTAATAACATGTTTTAAAAAGGTCTTAAATAAGAATAAATTCGCTCGTTGTGAGCTCCGTTTAGACAATGACTGAGCTGATCAGCCGTGATTCTTGTCTCGTCCTTTTTACTGCTCTCTACCCAGAAATAAATTATTAATGAGCCCTAACACCTGTACTAATCAAATATGTAACTGAATGAGTGGTGAATTTCTATTCAAAATGTTGCATAATACGGATTTATTATTTTGCACTCATGACATAAATTAATAAATAACTTTCACTGCAACAACGTTTTATCAAAATATTCGTCAAATATCGAAGCTTGAGTCTTTAAACTTTCAATTGATGCACAGTTTGTCTAGATAAAGTAGCCTAGTGATGTTTAACGTGCTGTGAAAATGAAACAATAATAAACTGGGGCCGTCGGCGATGTTTGACAGTAAAGGGGTTTTAATATTCAATCCAGCATCAATACTACCCATTTACAATTTATTTCACAACAGTTTATGTTCGCCAAGCTATTATGAATTTTGAAGTAATCGTGTACTTGATTTGACCGATCTACCGACCACTGTCCTCTGAAGCTGGAGAGATGGATGTTATTTTCACCTAAGACAAAAAAAAAAAATCACACAAGCACTCATTTTGATCTCTATAATATATTCTTATAATTGTTTTGTGTTGATTCGCTGCACTGTTTTAATTTAAAAGGCTGTCGTGACTTTTTTTCCTTCCAGTATTCATATTACGCTGTCATTTGGGCTGTTGATGAAGTGCTCATTTCTCTCGTCTTTCTCTCGGTTCTTTGGCCTGAGATAGCTATAATGTATTAATGAGATCCGATCGGTTAATAATAACATATGTTGGTTTAGCTTGTCAGTGTGTTGCTTTCCCTGTCCGCGAGACGCACGGCTCTCTCTCGTGCACACGCGCCATCAGCTGCTCAGCTGTTCAGTTCAGTTTCCCGCAGCGCGGGGCTGAAGCCAACTTGATGTGTTGAATGCTCGGAGCACGTTATAAAACGTATTCTTAAAATACACATTTCTGTTTTAATAAATGGTCATATTAAATCATAGCATAACACATAAGTAGGTACAAAAATAATCAGTGATGCCTGCGACCCTTTTTGTCTCAGATCCCTGCTTTACCATGTTATGCAACGCTGAGCAATCGCTGCGACGTTCAGACTGACAGAGAAATCTCACAAGCACATATAAACACTCATTTTCATGTGTGTAATATATTCTTCTAATTGTTTTGTGCCGTTTCGCTGCAGTGTTTTAATGTGAAAGGCTGTAAATGTGGACTTCAAGTGTTCAGAGAAATACATCGCCAGCTCGCGAGCAGTTGGCTGCCGCGAATATATAATGTTATTACTTTAAACAGTTCAGAAACATCTCAATTTAGCTCTTGGTGTGTTCTAACGTGTGGATTGCGTGCAATAGCGTTTTTAAAATGTCTTAAATAGGAATGAATTCGCTTATTGTCGGCTCCGTGTAGACAGCCTGAGCAGCAGCGATTCTTCTCTCGTCTGACTGCTCCCCTCCCCTAAATGTCATTGCAACTGTAGGGGCGCAATTTTTCTCAGACAATTTTTACATTTAAAAATTAATTAAAAAAAAACTTTAAGTCTGATCACTCTGAAAAGATATAGCACACACCACCCCTCTATCCCGCAGGTGTCTGCCGAGTTTGGGGCTTGTGGCTTTAAAGCCCTAGGAGGAGTAGCGTTCAGAATTTTTTTTCTCAGAAGAATAATAATAAAAAAAATAAAAATAAAAATAAAAATAAGTTTAAATAGCATAACAGTATGTTGGCTTGTTGCCAAGCCAACATAACTAGAATTAAAAGTTAGTGAACTAACTTTGATGTTGGCTTGGCCATCTTGGCCATGGAGCAAAAGAGCCACAGTACTTGTGTGCCCAACATTGAGTTACCCCGCTGCAAAATTAATACACATAATAATGCCATAAAAAAATACACCTGCAACAGTCTTTTTCCATGCTCCCTTGCTGTTTTCTTTTTTTAATAAAAAGCCTGGGCTATGATAACAGCTATGACAGGGTTGTCTAGCTGGATGTGAAATAAGTCATGCCTATTTTTCTCATGTATGTATTTCACAGTCCTGCCACCGTCGCATTGTGGGCAACGACACACAAGATAACTGAAACAATGCATTTTAAATCAAGGAGATCATAAGGGGTCCAAGCACAATGGTTTGTATAGATGATGCAGTTACACACTGTTTTAAAATTGTTTAATTTGTACTGTATGTTCATTCTATTTATTTATTTGTGCTATTTACATAATGTTTACTTTTTTAAGTTTGTTTTTGTTAATGTAAAATAGCACTGCATAGTCTTCACTGTAAGATAAAATACACAATCAAACCAAAATGTATTCAGACACCTTCAACATTTCTCACATAATCACAGTTTATTTGCTGTAGTTTAGAAACTGGTAATAATATATGACAATAACTCAGAACAAATTCATCTTGATAATTTCGGATAACTTTGATAAAAAGATATGTAATGGAATCAACCAAAACTTCAGACTGTCAGTATGACAATATTTACACAACTATCAATACTTTGTTGAACAGTTACCAAGCAAGAAATGCTTAATTTGGTTCAGTCTGTGGTGTGAAAAGGTTTCATTAACAATTAAAGAAAGAAACACTTAAGCAAAACATGGGCAGGTCCTTAATTATTATTTTTTTAAATCAATTTCACTGGTAGCCTACAGTATGAAGAATTAGTGGGTATAATATTTCACAGATCACTATTTTGCCATACTCACTTACATAAATGAACTAGTGGCCTGCACCCACTAGTAAAACAATTCTATCTGATTTTTGGATTGACTTTGGATAAATTCTTGTACTACAAGGTAATTCAGTCAAGAGCAGTGAGTGATTTACTTTCATTTTCATACATTAAAGACTCTGACAGCAGAGCTAGTAAATTAGGCGCGGTCCCTTTAAGAGACAAACGCATCCATTATGTTGATACACATCCGATTTTTTTTTTTTGCAAATCTTTACTTTCACTTAAGACATAACCACATACTTATTCGAACACACTTTCCAACACGGGTATTTCGACATATTTTGTATGTATTTGTTGTCGGTACAAAAGCAAGAAGACTTTGAGACGCGTCTCTGCTTGCTCCCTGAACACCAGAACACCGCGCTGCTGAATTGAGCTCTTTTGCTTTTCGCTCTTTTTTCTGTTTACTTAAACTGCGATTTGAATTTGTTCGTTCAAGTCCAGGAGGAAGTGAACGTCCTGAACGAGAGCTCGGTTCAGTGTTGACGCGCGGCTCTCTCTCGTGCACACGCGCGTCCCCAGCTGTTCAGTTCAGTTTTCCGCAGCGCTGGGCTGAAGCCAACTTGATGTGTTGAATGCTCGGAGCACGTTATAAAACGTATTCTTAAAATACACATTTCTGTTTTAATAAATGGTCATATTAAATCATAGCATAACACATAAGTAGGTACAAAAATAATCAGTGATGCATGCGACCCTTTTGGTCTCAGTGTAGCTCGATCTATCCTGCTTTACGCAACGCTGAGCAATCGCTGCGACGTTCAGAGAAATCTCACAAGCACATATAAACACTCATTTTCATGTGTAGGCTATAATATATTATTCAAATTGTTTTGTGCCGTTTCGCTGCAGTGTTTTAATGCGAAAGGCTGTAAATTCTCTGTGGACTTCAAGTGTTCAGAGAAATACATCGCCAGCTCGCGAGCAGTTGGCTGCCGCGAATATATAATGTTATTACTTTAAACAGTTCAGAAACATCTGAATTTAGCTCTTGGTGTGTTTTAAGGTGTGGATTGCGTGCAATAGCGTTTTTAAAAGGTCTTAAATAAGAATGAATTCGCTCGTTGTGAGCTCCTTGTAGACAGCCTGGGCTGAGCAGCAGTATTTACATCGCCAGCTCACGAGCAGTTGGCTGCCGCGAATATATAATGTCATTACTTTAAACAGTTCAGAAACATCTGAATGTAGCTCTTGGTGTGTTCTAACGTGTGGATTGCGTGCAATAGCGTTTTTAAAATGTCTTAAATAGGAATGAATTCGCTTATTGTCGGCTCCGTGTAGACAGCCTGAGCTGAGCAGCAGCGATTCTTCTCTCGTCTGACTGCTCCCCTCCCCTAAATGTCATTGCAACTGTAGGGGCACATTAGACGTGAAAAAGGACATTGCGTTGTTTTGATATGGATTACTTTATCACAGAATATTTGTTCGGCAGCACTTGTTTGGTTTAAAAGTAGACATGTCAAGCTTTCTATAGATATATCTCTCATGTCTCTTCGTTGTGTATTCATGGAGTTACAGTTCATTTTAATGACGTGTTTGTAAATGAAAATCAGAGCAGACCAAGGCTGCGACCAAGGGAGCGAATTTATTCTTATTTAAGACCTTTTCAAATTAAATTATATCGGCGATTGCACGCAATCTACCCATTAGAACACACCAAGAGCTAAATTCAGATGTTTCTGAACTGTTTAAATTAATAACATGTTTTAAAAAGGTCTTAAATAAGAATAAATTCGCTCGTTGTGAGCTCCGTTTAGACAATGACTGAGCTGATCAGCCGTGATTCTTGTCTCGTCCTTTTTACTGCTCTCTACCCAGAAATAAATTATTAATGAGCCCTAACACCTGTACTAATCAAATATGTAACTGAATGAGTGGTGAATTTCTATTCAAAATGTTGCATAATACGGATTTATTATTTTGCACTCATGACATAAATTAATAAATAACTTTCACTGCAACAACGTTTTATCAAAATATTCGTCAAATATCGAAGCTTGAGTCTTTAAACTTTCAATTGATGCACAGTTTGTCTAGATAAAGTAGCCTAGTGATGTTTAACGTGCTGTGAAAATGAAACAATAATAAACTGGGGCCGTCGGCGATGTTTGACAGTAAAGGGGTTTTAATATTCAATCCAGCATCAATACTACCCATTTTCAATTTATTTCACAACAGTTTATGTTCGCCAAGCTATTATGAATTTTGAAGTAATCGTGTACTTGATTTGACCGATCTACCGACCACTGTCCTCTGAAGCTGGAGAGATGGATGTTATTTTCACCTAAGACAAAACAAAAAAAATCACACAAGCACTCATTTTGATCTCTATAATATATTCTTATAATTGTTTTGTGTTGATTCGCTGCACTGTTTTAATTTAAAAGGCTGTCGTGACTTTTTTTCCTTCCAGTATTCATATTACGCTGTCATTTGGGCTGTTGATGAAGTGCTCATTTCTCTCGTCTTTCTCTCGGTTCTTTGGCCTGAGATATAATGTATTAATGAGATCCGATCGGTTAATAATAACATATGTTGGTTTAGCTTGTCAGTGTGTTGCTGTCCCTGTCCGCGAGACGCACGGCTCTCTCTCGTGCACACGCGCCATCAGCTGCTCAGCTGTTCAGTTCAGTTTCCCGCAGCGCGGGGCTGAAGCCAACTTGATGTGTTGAATGCTCGGAGCACGTTATAAAACGTATTCTTAAAATACACATTTCTGTTTTAATAAATGGTCATATTAAATAATAGCATAACACATAAGTAGGTACAAAAATAATCAGTGATGCCTGCGACCCTTTTTGTCTCAGATCCCTGCTTTACCATGTTATGCAACGCTGAGCAATCGCTGCGACGTTCAGACTGACAGAGAAATCTCACAAGCACATATAAACACTCATTTTCATGTGTGTAATATATTCTTCTAATTGTTTTGTGCCGTTTCGCTGCAGTGTTTTAATGTGAAAGGCTGTAAATGTGGACTTCAAGTGTTCAGAGAAATACATCGCCAGCTCGCGAGCAGTTGGCTGCCGCGAATATATAATGTTATTACTTTAAACAGTTCAGAAACATCTCAATTTAGCTCTTGGTGTGTTCTAACGTGTGGATTGCGTGCAATAGCGTTTTTAAAATGTCTTAAATAGGAATGAATTCGCTTATTGTCGGCTCCGTGTAGACAGCCTGAGCTGAGCAGCAGCGATTCTTCTCTCGTCTGACTGCTCCCCTCCCCTAAATGTCATTGCAACTGTAGGGGCGCAATTTTTCTCAGACAATTTTTACATTTAAAAATTAATTAAAAAAAAACTTTAAGTCTGATCACTCTGAAAAGATATAGCACACACCACCCCTCTATCCCGCAGGTGTCTGCCGAGTTTGGGGCTTGTGGCTTTAAAGCCCTAGGAGGAGTAGCGTTCAGAATTTTTTTGTCTCAGAAGAATAATAATAAAAATAAAAATAAGTTTAAATAGCATAACAGTATGTTGGCTTGTTGCCAAGCCAACATAATAAAAATAAAAATAAAAATAAAAATAAGTTTAAATAGCATAACAGTATGTTGGCTTGTTGCCAAGCCAACATAATAATAAGTGCGAATTAAATATAATGGTCTGGAACCACTCTTAGTGTCGTTTTTACAAAACTACTTATGTGTGTTAAGAAACTGTCACAAAGCAAGTATTTTTTGTTAATTTATTTATTCGTTTACTTTTAATATTTGAAGTGCATTACATGTGCACATTCAATACAAATAAGTGTACTTTTTTCTACAGTTTGTTTTTGTTCTACTGTTACGGCCACTGCTGAGTCTTGAGCCTTGTCCAGTTGAGTTTTGTACATCGATGACTGTGTTCAATGTGATGTAAGCTATAGCCAGTACATAAAGTTCACTTGAAGATTGAATCCAATGTAGTCTGCTACATTTAAAGCTTTAGGAGCTGTCAAATAAATGTTAGGCTATTAGGCCCATAGTGAACAGCCATCTGTATACTATCAACAGGCCAAAAGGTCAGTAAACAAACCCTGCAGACAGAGAGGCTGTATTACACATGATATGAATGTATATGACACACATGAAGATGACCGTTTCCGCTGTGCTGTTTTAGGCATTAGCAATCACACAGACTGCCTTATTAGCCATTAGCATGTATGTGTAGGGCTACAGCTTTTTCCTCCCTCTGAAATCCCTTAGGACACAGTAGTTACTTGGTCAATTGGCTAGATAATGTATTTTCAAGTGTGTTACACTGCGTTTGGAAGGGTAAAGGACATCTGGAGGCTTCAGTAATCAAGTTCAAACCGTGCTCTGTTTTTTGTCTGAATGCTGATTGTATTGCATTAATAAGTTAAAAGACAAACTCCCAACAGAAGCAAACTATACAGATATGAGAATGACGTATAATTCGGTGTCTCTTGACTTAAATAGTTAAATTAAACTGGAAAGCGAGTTGTGTGCTCTTGACCACTAGAGGTCAGTGCAGGACAGCACATACTGGTGTCTGATTTGTTCCCCCCTGCAATACAGAAACTTTTTATCGTGTAATGTTTATGAACTTAGATTTAGATGACACCACAGTGTCTCAGGAGAAGATTTTAGTTGTTTTATTATTATTATTATTTAAAGAGGATCCAAACACAAATCTCCCTGTTTGTGTGTGGTGGGTATAGGGTTAGGGGATAGAAAATAAAGTTTGGTCAGTATAAAAACAATATAAGTCTATGGAAAGTGTGTGTGTGTGTATGTGTGTGTTCACTTAAATTGTTAATCTGAATAAAGTAGTTTGTAATGAAAACAGTGTATTTAAAAAAATGGTTTTAGACTTTTTGAACCCCATTCCACTATATAATTCAAAAGGTAAACATGTATTAATTATTCATTCATTAATTCAATCATTCATTTATGCCTCCAGTCCAATGGTCCATTATGAAGCAGACATTTAAGTAGACATGTAAATGGTATATACATTTTCATTGAAATCATCTATGTATTATACTCCTAGAGTTCGCAAAATGACAATAAAGAAATAAATAAATCAAATCTTTCTCAGCGGAGAATAACAAGCATGTTAAAAGAAATGTCTTGTAAACACATCATGACCAAAAACCACTTCTTCAAAATCCAGATTCACTGTACTGTTTAAAAGTTTGGGGGGTCAGTATAATTTTTTAACTGATTTCAGGATTCATAATAATGATGATACATGTTTCTTGATCAGCAAATCTGCATATTAGAATGATTTCTGAAGGATCTTTGATGTGAAAAACAGCTTTGACATCACAGGAATAAATAGCATTTTACTGTATTTTTGATCAAATAAATGCATTCTTGGTGAGATATGTCTTTTAATAACATAAAAAAAAATCTTATCTCTACACTTCTGAACAGCATTGTGTATGAGATGTCAATTTCATGTTATAAAATGAACATGAAAAATCTGTGCATAATAAGCTTTTACATTTTGTATCAGTACAAATCAAAATTACCACAGACAATAACAAAATGTATTAATCAATCTCAGCTTTAGTTGATCACTCAGGAACATGAGTCATGATTTATGAAAAAAAAAAAAATACTCTAATGGGCAAGTTACCATTTTACCTAGTAACCTGGAAGACAAAATTACTTCTAAACATCTGCAATGAGACCTCAAACAAACCAAATCCAGTATTTATTTGGTTATTTTAGTTATTAGTAATTGTCTGGTAAGGAAGTACAGAGTTCTAGCTGAGGGCTTTTTACTTGATTTTACACAACAGCTCTTTTATTATCCAGTCACTGGTTAAATTGTGTCATTCATTAATTTGTGTCCACATTTGTTAAAGGAAATGCACAGCATGGAAATGCATCATGGGCCCAATCAATTGTAACCCAATTTGGGAGTGTGTTCAGTAAAAGAACAGCAGTTGGCCCTGAGAAAGCGGCAGACCACATCCATTGTCTTGGTGTGAGCTAATCTGACTCCAGTCGAGCCACTGACGTCATTCCATTTTCCAAGCATTCCTTCCTTTCTCCTGTAATCAAACGCTGCCTGATATTACAGCTTGTGTAGTGCCACCTAGAGCTCAAAAGGACTTTTTGTGCTTGAGCTTGCTATTGCATCCCATGCAAGTAGTGGTGTTTATTGTTCACTAGTTATAAATAGTAATTATACATGTAAGATGTTTTGTATGGCATGCATGTATTATTCATGTATTGTGGCAATATGAACAACATAACTGTTTAACATAACATATATATATATATATATATATATATACATATATATATATATATATATATATATATATATACATATATATATATATATATATATATATATATATATATACATATATATATATATATATATATATATATACAGTACAGACCAAAAGTTTGGACACACCTACTCATTCGAAGAGTTTTCTTTATTTTCATGACTATGAAAATTGTCGAGTCACACTGAAGGCATCAAGGGCTATTTGACCAAGAAGGAGAGTGATGGGGTGCTGTGCCAGATGACCTGGCCTCCACAGTCACCGGACCTGAACCCAATCGAGGTGGTTTAGGGGTGAGCTGGACCACAGACAGAAGGCAAAAGGGCCAACAAGTGCTAAGCATCTCTCGGGGAACTCCTTCAAGACTGTTGGAAGACCATTTCAGGTGACTACCTCTTGAAGCTCATCAAGAGAAAGCCAAGAGTGTGCAAAGCAGTAATCAAAGCAAAAGGTGGGTACTTTGAAGAACCTACAATATGACATATTTTCAGTTGTTTCACACTTTTTTGTTATGTATATAATTCCATATATAATTACACATGTGTTAATTCATAGTTTTGATGCCTTCAGTGTGAATCTACAATTTTAATAGTCATGAAAATAAAGAAAACTCTCACTTTTGATCTGTACTATATATATATATATATATATATATATATATATATATATATATATATATATATATATATATATATATATATATATATATATATATATATATATATTGCTGTAACATTTAGGTATTTGGTATGGATATATAAGATGATAGAGTGATAGTTAGATCAGATACTGTAGATGGATAGCAGCAGCACTAAAGTTCACTGTGAAGTTTCTTTGACTCATGTGTCCCCATTTCACCTCTAATCTAACTGCCATCCAGTCAGACATAAGGATGTTGTTACTTCGACAAAATGATTTCATGGTTACAACATAATATGATGTTCCCACAAGTTAAGATCTCATTATTATATCGTGGCCTTATGGGCACCATGTATCAGTGTGCTTGATTTCTGTTTCTTTTCACTGTTGTTCTTCACTCTCCACTTGACTGATGTAGATGTTCCCTAAACTCTTATTCTTCCCCCAGGTACTGCATATCTAGATTCATGGAAGGTTAATAATACTCATCCAATCAGCTCTCATTCCTTGCTTTTGTTTGTCTCACTGTCACTGAAAGCCAGCGTGAGTCACATTGAGGAACTCGTGGAGCCCCCAAGTGACAGAGGCAGCTGGGAACATAAGCCTCTGGATGAAATAACAAGCAGAAAGAGAAAACAACTCATAACCTCACAGCACTCACAGGGTCAATGGCTCATAATATTCCAGTAATGGGAATCATGCATCAAAAACATTTTGACAACAGCAGCGCTAATGAAACATCCTGTTTTCTAAAAGCCTAATCAACACCGTGGATGTTCCTCTGCAGAAGCAGCGGGGGATTTACAATCTGTACGTGTTGATATAACACATCGAATATGTTTAAGACAACAGCAACACTTAAACTTGTACCTGAAGAGAGAGTCAAATGACTGCTTCCTGTTACATTAGGAAAGTTTATGTCTACTAGCCCATGTGATTCTTGATATTGAGAATAAATTATGTAGCTCACTCAAAAAATAAATAAATAAATAAATAAATAAATAAATAAATAAATAAATAAATAAATATATATATATATATATATATATATATATATATAATATATATATATATATATATATATATATATATATATATGTAATGTATTTATTTTTTATTTTTTTATTTTTTGCTAGAAAACTGCATGAAAAATAATTAAAATAAAATTGTCTAATGTTTATGCATTTGCCAGATGCTTTTCTCTTTTTCAAGGTACACAGTTTATCAGTTTATGTCTTGGAATCCAACCAATGGCCTTAATGTTCAAGAAGCACACTTTAATGCTTGAGCTACAAAAATAATAACAAAATAATGAAAAAGGAAAATATTTTAGAATGTACAATATCATAAAAGAGGCACTGCTGTATCTTTGCACACTGAAATTTATTTTGTCATTCAAACAGTATTCACACTAAAAAGTACCATTTTTTTATTTTAATCTACGTAACATTAAGTCAAGAACCTGTGGGCAGTTCTCCACATCTCTCCAGCAATCACTTCTTGATTTAGACTATTTATACTCTAGAACCAGTTGTACTCTCTGCTGGCTCTTCATCCCTGCTTCCCTCTGTTCCTCATCCTTACATCGCGTCTGGCGCTCGGCTCGTTGGCAAAGCCGTCATCCTCCGTCTGTTTATCCTGCTGACGACAACACTTTCCCCTTTGAAGATTTTGTTTCCCTTTTCTTGTCATTTTTTTATTTTTTTACTAGAGAGTCTTTAAATCAAGCTTCATCTTTTTGTTATTGATTTTACAGCCAAGAAAAAAAAAAAATAAATTCACAAAAAAAGTGTGCATATTATAAATAGGATAACATTGACATGTTATTGACTTAAAAGTTGGTAAAAACATGTACTTACCTACATTACTTAATAATACAAAGTAATATTGCATTAAATAAACAATGAAATAGCCAGAAGAGGCTGTTCTGGAATAAGCTGCTCCCAACTGACTTTAAAATGGTAAACGGACTGCATTTATATAGCACTTTCAACAGACCCATGGCCATCCAAAGCACTTTACATTCACATAAACCGACGGCGACATGTCAGCCACGCAAGGGCTATCCAGCTCATCAGGAGCAGCTGGGGTTATGTGTCTTGCTCAAGGACACCTCGACACTTGGTCAGATGGAGCCAGGGATTGAACCACCAACGTTTCCGGTTTGTAAGCAACCTACATGAACCACTGAGCCACTGCCACCCTAGTAAGAAAAGCTTCAGAAAACGCAACTTCCTGAAAAACATCTTTATCTTAATTTTGTCTCCGTACAAGCTTCATTGGCTGCAGAATGAACCGTTCTGAGCTCTTTAGTGGAGTGTCCTGACATTCATTATACTTGTACCAGTTGTGCATCACAAGTTTAATGTCATACCAGGTGGGCTACCAAGCAAGTTAACTATGTCAGAAAAGCCCTAAATGTGTGGCTGATTATGTGATGCAAACATCAGAAAGTGTTAGTTTACAAATCATGCAAAATGGTAAAATTGCTTTGTGGTCATAACATACTAGTAATGTTCCCTGAGTTCTTATATTCTTTTCCATTTTTAAAAAAATCAATAATCACCAAAAACCTGTATTTTTGTTTTATTTTCTCTGATGTTTTCACAGTTTTGCCCCTGTCCGTGCCTTCTTTTGAATCAGAATGCATAAAACAGTTGCACAAATCACTGCATTTTTATCACAATTCAAACAAACACCCACCCACTACAATGACAGAGCTTAGAAGTGCCAGGATCATATTTCATATAACTCTGATTGGATTCGTATAAAAGAAGAAAGTCATATACACCTAGCATGGCTTGAGGGTGAGTCTAATTTTCATTTTTGGGTGAACTAACCCTTGGAGAACTGTATTATTAATAGTTCTAAAAGTTACCCTGAAAACTATTTATTTAAAATCCAGTGGGTGTTCTGTGTGTTGAAAAGCTTGGGCTGAAATGGATTTAGGCAAATGTGTATAATATTTGATGTAAGATCAAATTCCACAAAGTGCTCTTATGCAAAAAGTTTATTCATAACTGCACAGCTAACTTGTCCCTAATTAGGTTAATTCCATGGTAGTACAAACATGTTTACACCTATTCATGGCTCATTATGATACATTAGTGCATTAGCATTCAAGGTGCGGCAGCATAATTTAACAGATTCAAAAATAAACATCATGTGAAGAGCTTTTCAGGAGGTCGATATCGGTACTATTGTGCCTCGTAAAAGTCTCCCACAGTCTCTCTCTTTCTCTCAGTTGGCTGAAATCTACATGAGGAGATTTTCAAGAGGTAACAGTTACTATGACAACCCAACTGCATCACGTCACACCTCTTTATTCTCTCAGTAACTGATGTAGTCTGTGTGTTTTGTGTGCTGCACTTTTCACATCCCTCCGCTCTGATTTACACAGAAATTAAAGGCATAGTTCACCCAAAAATGTGTCATCTTTTGTTTGATTTTCAATATATACTGACTTGAATTTCATTGTGTTCTTCTCATAAAGCTAGTTTATAGCTTGAGAATTCTTGTGAAAAAAAAAATTAAGTACAATTTTAAAATGTGCAATTTATCATAATGCCAAATTAAACATTTTAAATAGTTGTCTTTTAATAAACTTTTGCCCTGACAAATAAAGCACACTTGTACTCGATGTACACATTCACGTGTGTTGACAATAGCATGTAACACAAGTATTTGATTTTACTTTTATATACACTTTGTAAATGCTACTGCTTCTGTTAGCTTTTAATATATGGTTTTATCCTGATTAAAGTTTTAATACAGTACGCAACCAGACGCACATTCCCTGTTTAACGTTTCTCATAGCTATGTGAAAATAAGTGTATAAATGAAACATTGTTTGAGCTGAGCTGATGATGTGAATGGAAGAGAGAGAGAGCGAGAGAGTGGAACAGGATTAAGAACTAGGGATGGGTGAATTAATCCTGAAGTATCGATATATTGATACTGATGCGAGTATCAAAAGTATCGATACTCAAATAAAAAATATTGATACTATGGTGTTTTTATTTACCAGTGATTTTGTTTATTAAGCAAAATAATGCCTAAAATATGCCTTAAATTGGAAGAATAACCTATGTTAGCAAATAATTGTGTGGAAGGGATTTTTTCTGCTCATCTGAACACGCAAATGTTGCAAGGCAGAAATAATCAATTACAGAGAGTGTTCACTCACTTCTGACGGTGCTTTTAAACAGAGCAGCGTTTCCCAAGAGTAGCCCATAATAAGAGAGCATTTATGTTTTTGAAAAAAAAGCCCAGTACAATGCAGAAAAAAAAACATAGGCTATATGTTATTCCACAAGAAACCTATTGAAATTGTACCCTAGTTTGTAAAGTACATTTATTTAAATTTGAATGTTAAAAGTTCATATTGCTACTGTTCTATTCTGTATTGCTAATATAAATCATACACTCTCTGAATAAAAAGGTTGCAATTTATGCTTGCAGCAGCCTATTACTGGCAGTCCCTTATGACAGTGAACCATGGTAAAGTGAACATAGTTTAACTATGGTATTTGTAGATTCCCTTGGTTACCACTACAGTAAACATATTTTAACCATGTGCAAACAAAAATATAACTTAATAAGTTGCAATTAAGGTGTATTGAATGTTAAAATGCATTTCAAATATGAAGTTACGTAGGTATTATTACCCATTGTACTAATAAAAATTAAATACGTTGCATAATCTAAAAGTTCAGTTTAAAAGTACCGTATCTGTATCGATATCGACAATACTGGCCATTATTAAAAGTATTGGTATTGTATTGAAAACAAAATGTGTGGTATCAACCATCCCTATTAAGAACTGCTGCTTAAGAACAATGATTTTGAAACTTGTGAATCTATTACAATCATTAGAAGACAGAACTGCAATCCGTATATGAATAGTTTTTTTTTAGTTTTCTTCCTCTCCTCTAATGACACTTTTCTACTGCATGGTTCGCACAGAACAGTACAAATCACTTTTGGGGGTTTTCCACCGGGTACAGTACCTAGTACTTTTTTCAGTACCAACTCAGTTGAGGTTCCAAGCAAACCATTATGTTACTAAAACGTAATGTAATCTCTGCTGATCACTGATTGGCCGGAGAGAATCATCAATCCCTGCATCACTGAACTTGCGACATGAAACACAACAGAACCACTAGATTTAAATCAGCACAGCACAGAATCAAACACAACTCTTTTGAATGAGCTCAACTTTTTTAAACAACCAAAAAATGGCTGTGTCGTTGTCTGTTGAGCAAGTACAGATGTTCCTCTCGTTGATAGCAGAGGAGCAAGGGCTTGATGGGGGCGATGTAGAATGTAAAAGATTTTTAGGAGTTCCGGCAGTAATATTAAGGCAGCACAACTAAAACACAATAGAATAATCCCACCCACTGTATAGCAGTACTAAACTGCAGTGGAAACGCAAACCGAGCGAAACCGAACTGTCCGTGGCATACTGAGCTGTTCTGGAAAAGCACCATTAAGCAACACAACATGGCCTTGCCTCCTTTGTTGCATGTTCCCGGGGGCGGGTTTATCTGAGTTTTTCTGCTATAAGTCGTTTTTGTAGGCATGCCGCATTAAACTGCAAGAATTTTTAAATGTTGTAACTTTGCAGATATTGTTTATGCTCAAACAGCAACATTACAAGAGTGAAATTGCAATCAACCGCTCCTTTAAAACTTTGTACTACAACTGTATATTATAGCGCCATACTTTTTCAGCCTGATATACTGTGGTATAGGCTCGTGATTCCTAGTGCTGTCCAGGTGGGCTTGTTGTGTTTGTTTTCAGATCTGCTGCAATCATAAACTGTTCGTCTGAACAACCACCCCCAAGACTCATACACAAGATGAAGGAAAATCAGAACAGTGCATTCAGTGCACAAAGCAGCAAGAACAACCAAACTGACATGAACCTCAACTGATCAGCCCTGTTCAAGCAGAACTTCTCTTTCCTGCCTCTCTGACCCCAATATGTCTAAAAGCATCTGTAACAACTGGAATAACAATGAATTTGAGCCCTAATATATGTTCATCGTCAGTTCAATGATTCATTCACTGAAAATTAAGGTGAGAATATAGATAAATGAGGGTGAGAATATAGATAAAGTCTGTTCTTTTAAAAAAACAAATATTGCAAATATATTGTAATTAATAATAAATAAATAAATAAATAAATAAATACTTTTGCAAAAGGCAATTATAAAAAGTTAAGTAAAAGCAAATAATTTTTTACCTTGAAATAACAGAAACCATCATGACACTTACTTTTAATCAATCACTTTTGTTTCATTTCCTATCCAGGTTTGGGTATGAAATCCTGTTGGATTTTTTTATTATTATTATCTCTTTTTATTGAACTGCTGAAAATGTTGTGCTTCATTTAATTTATTTATTAAAAAAAAAATAACTTATTAGTTAATTAGTGAAATACGTTGTCATAATAACCACCCGAAAGACCATAAAAAACAATGAACTGGTTTGCAATTTAATAAAAGTAGCAAGTGCATCCACAAGAAGTTATTACAGTTAATATTAAATATCAAACAATTAACAATAAGTTATTAAAGTGCATATGAATTTGTTTTGTTGTATAGTTGGCTTACAAGCATCAGTTTCATCAATCTTTCGACTTCTAACAGTCTGGAGAGGAAAGATCCTGCTGTGATCCAGCTGATTCAAGCCAGAATCAGTGTGTGACACCAGCGCTGTTGCCCTTGCCAAGAGCTCATCTGTTCTTCAGGCCACATCCGTTCCGTACTGTGACAGGTGTGATTCCAGCACTAATGTGAGAGCTCACCTTTACGTGCCACTGAGACAAGCATCTTACCCACCTGTCTGTAAGAGCAGCTTTTCTATAATGCTAGACATAATACAAAAATGTCTGCAAACTTTCAAATTTACCTAATTTGCCAGGCATATGACATTTAACAGTTCTACCCATAATTTATTCCTAAAATCAGAGTGAAATTACTGTGACTGAAAGTGAATAACAAGGGTGTAAAAACATCTAACCTTGATTGTAAGTCTAAAACTGACATTTACGTACAGTATTCCTTGATTCTAATTGGTTGATTGGAATGTTGAATGCAAATGTTGATCCAGGAACTTGTTGAAATCATGTTCACCTATGACATTAAACAGTTCATTAATATCACTGGGCATAAACCTGTAAATGGCATTGGACAGTGAGTGGAACTCCAAAATTTTTTCATTATGGTCTTCTCAAAAGTCAGAGGCAGGACTTTCAGATGGGTGGAAATTTTGGGACGCGGCGGGCCGAGGACTTATACAGACGAAGAAATGTAATTTTAGCCATTTTTTTTTATATCGATTCTATTTCAAATAACTTCAACATAAATCTAATATTTAATGAACTCTTTAAATGACAGAACTGGATTATGGGACTTCAACAATAAGAGTATCCTATAACCAACTAAATGTATGAAAATGAAATGAGCACAATGTTCAGAAGTTAGAGAGAAGACCATCCGAGGACAAGATGGCCACTTAAACTGTTAAAGATGTAAGAAGTTTATAATTACATAACGAGTGGGTCAAGCTGTTATATTACTGCATATTGTGAAGGATTTTAAGGCAATAATAGTGTAAAATACAACGAGAGGAGTAGGAATTGTGAACGTTGGCATTAGACAATATAGTGGATTAATGAATCAGCATAACTCACAGCCAAATACATTTAGTAAGAATTTCAAAGTAATGTTAATTAAAGATGTGCATCAGCTAACTTATTCAACTCATTTTATGCATTATTTCATTATTTGGACGCATGATCTCGACACTTTTAAAGGGGTCATCTATTTTTCAAATGTTTGCTATGTCAGTTTTTTTTTTCACACTTCTTCACACATATCTGCTTGTCTCTCAATCTTTCAATAAGTTAATAAGAAATATTGACCTAAACCTAATATTGATATAAACAGGATGTTGGTATTAGAGAGAAGTAGGATAAATTATTGTTTCATGTCACCTTTGAATGAGCCTGTGTCCCACATGGACCAACACATTCAACAAATTTAGACATGCATGCCACTAGTCATGAACTTCTTGCACTATATTTAAATGTGCTGTCTGTCGTGTTTGGATTGCCTGTGCTACAGAATACTTTATGGTATGTTTTTGTACACTTTTTAATTGTTTAGTGGTGTAGAGATGTTCTTGAGATGTTCTTCACACAGTGTGTGAAACTGTTGCTTGTGAGAAAATAGAAAGGATGCTGAGAGGTGTGATGCTGTAGAAATCTGCTTTGCAAAAAGCCAACTTCACAGGGATTTCCCAGGTTAATATAATTATTTTAATAAAGCTACAATAAATTATACTATTGTGAACCATAAATACCAGCAGAACACCATAACATAATGTTGTTTTGTGCAAATATCATGCAAAAGTTGCTAGGTTTACATTATCTTGATATAGATTGAGAAACTGGACATCATTTTATATAGACTTATAATATTCTGGTGCTTTACAGTTTCCCAGTAGATTTTCATTGCAGGTCTATTTACGTAACCATATAATGTACTTGTTTACTTATTAATTCAAACTGATGGATGGCCATATGATATTTAATATTATTAGCCTTTTTAAAACAGAACAAGGAAGGGAAAAAATGTTCTGAGAAATGTATGCAATTAATAATGTAAGTTTTGCTTTTTAGATCTCTATTAACTGTGAAAATAAAACATTCAAGATGTTCCCAAGAGAGATTACTTCTACATTTACCTACAATTACAGCTTCATTACTATTATTGATTCAGATGTCAAGGTCAGTAATGCTAAAAAGAGTTTCTTCACACAGCTCACTCGGCCTTGCAGTCGAATTGAAATTTCTCTTGCAGTTATGGCACAAAAGGGCCTTTTGAACAATTTAGCCTATCAAATATTTGCGTAAATCCTTTTTTCATTAAGATGTTATTGAATGTTTAGATAAATGCTGTTTGGCTGATTTTCATTCCAGGCTTATTTAAGAGGCATTTCTTGCCCATCAATGTTGCACAATATTTGCAATTGTAGTGCAGGATGATCTTACACCTGGAAACACATTTGAAGGTCAAAGTTACCTCTAGATTTTAAAATAGCACGTTGAGTGTTTTTTTTTTTTTTCAGTTGTTGATGTTTTTGTGGATTCTTACATTTCAAGTTGACCTTTGAGCGAGGAAACCGTACAATCGATGAGACACTGCAGGTCATTTCTGAAAATGGTCTAAACTAAGTGGAAAGAGAAAACGGCAAACAAACCATTTTTGTTTTTTTGTTCAACTGTGTTTATTTCCAAAAGGCACTCACTACATTGAATGTAATGGTTGCACAAGATACTGCAGATACTGCGAACAGGAATTTACTTGCATGTGCAGCCCGAAGTAGAGCTCAAAACATGGACATTTCAAAGTCTCAAGAAGCATGTTTGTGGTACAATCAATACCATAGCATGATAACATATTAGCACAATAGCATGCTTTAGGGATCCATGTGTTTAATAGTTTTGAATGCTTTAAAATGCTTTACATTTTCATAGTTTTTTTTTTTCCTTATCAGAAATATTCAGTCTGTTGCTGCATTCGCTCTAGACTATTGCAAACATGAAAAGAGTAATTAACATTAGCTCAACAACAAGCATTTTGCTGCAGCTGTAAGTGTATGTATGTGTGCGTTTGCGAGTTGTTGGGAATGAGGTACTGATACATGTGTCTGCCTCAGGGAGTTTTCATTAATACAGTCAGCAAGACAACAATCACATCAGACAAAGCAGTATTTGGTTTCAACACAAACACACACACACACAAATACGTCAGACGCTCCCAGGCGATTAGCACAATATTGTTTAGTGGTGTCTCAAAAGTCTATCCCAGAAACATTCTAGAAAAGAAGAGATGAAAATCATAAACTGAACACAGAAACTTGTAAAAAGTGCAAGGTTTTTTGGCAAAAAAAGAGTAACATTTCCCTGTCAATCCTAAATGGAACTGCATCCTATACTTTCATAAAGCTATCACATAAGTATGCCATATTTCTTTCATTCACATACAGAATGTCTAGTAGACTTCAAACGAGTCAAGATTTTACCCTGATCATTCACAAATCAACGTAACATTGTGAATATGCTATTATTTTGTGTAATCAGCACCATCAGTCAATTAAATAAAGGTGCAATAAGCGATTTCTGATTTCTGAAACTCTTGATATTTGAAATATCAAAACAAAAACACAGGCCTCTACCCAAAAGGATCACATACTATCTTGTTAACTTGGCCATGCTATGCAACAGGCACCTCCCCCATCATAAGTGGACACACCCCTTACTGGTGATAGGCTACAAGATATTTTTTAGATTAGATTCAACTTCTCCGAAATCGCTTACTTGACATTGGCTTAAACAGACAGTACACCCAAAAATGGCATCAACATGTGTCGTTTTGTATCTTACTGACTTCAGATAAATAGACAAAACCCATTTTTGGGGTAAACTGTCCATTTAAATGAAATAAATGGATATGTTCAGTTGTTTGTGATTAAACTCTACTAGATATTCTAGCTTAAATGACATCTACCATGACTTTCTACCTTATGGCTTCTCTTTTGTCCCATTGTCCTATCATTTCAAACTATGAAAACAGTACTGTGAAGCAACAGCTTTAGATATTTCATGAGAGCACAGAAAATTGTATGTCAGACATACCGTACAATTTGACAGTTACACTAGGACTACAAGCCCTGAGATTTCATAGGTTAACTTCATGAATCTGGATCACATATTGATGCGAACGACTTGTTTTACAAGACAGTTGAGCTCCGTGCATATACGACGTGTCACCAATTTAACATGGGTTCTTCATATTCAAAGAATTTTAGAATCTTTGATCATAGGGGATTCAAGTCTCAAGGTAGGTTTCTTCATTTCGAATGGGTGGGAGATCTTGACAGACATTGTTTTTAAGCAGTTATGTTTTTTGACAAATGTACTTGACAAGTACAGTCTGGCAGACATAACACTGAAAGTGAAGCAGTGAAACAAACAGCCAATGTAGCTTGCTACGAATTTTGTCCAGGACGTTGGGAGAGATTCTTTCAAACTTATACAAGCATTTTTTAGTGGTCTGAAGAAAAGAACTAGCTGTCTTCCAGTGCTACTGTCGCCATATTTCTGTTATCAAGTTATCAGGACACAGTGAACAGTTAAATGAACAGCAGAAATTGAGATTATCACATCCCAGCTCAGGGTAAGGGCTAAACAAGGCACTTTAGGCATATGTTATTTTCTTACACGGTTACTTCTAGGGTTCAATCTGCAAATGGAACTCTTTTTCTTCAAGTTTTGTCTCGTTTTCTTCCTCTTTGGTCTGTGGCGGTAGAGGCATGAATCCGTTTTGTCTATTAGGGCTCTCCACAAAGAGAGGTAAGTCGGTCAGACTGGTGTTGACCTCTTTTTCAAGCTCCGCGTCCTCGGCCTCTTTCTTCTCCTCATCCATTGTAGGAGTATTACAGGAGAAGGAATCTAAGGCTTTCCGACCGTCGTCTGGGATGTTTTTCCTCAACTCTTTGTTCCTGTTCCGTTTGGCTAGTTTTGTGACTGAACCAAGGCGATTGAAAAGGTTATCTTCAGAGTACGCCTGGCTGGGGTCGCTCCGCCGATGCTCATTCTGCTCAACTCGTAGACGCAGGTTGTTGAGCTTTGTGTCGATGCTCTCCTGGGAGGATGTTTTGTAATTGGTGGTGTCCAAGCTGTTGAAGGCAGCTCGACGTTCAGGGGACAGCATGTCTAGGGAATGGGCCCGCTGGTCGAAACCTAGCTGCCTGCGCTCCATGCTGCGAATGGTGGCGGCCCTTTGCAGTTTGTCGTGAACTTCCACGCTGAGTCGGCGTCTGGTCTCACGGAGTTCTGCGCGGACATTGGCCTTCCATTCCGCGGCGTGAGCCTTAATTTCACCCACCTTCAGCAAGATGACAATGGTATACAGTATATATATATATATATATATAAACAACCATATTAGTAAATTAATCAAATAGTGTCATGTCATTGACCATTACATCATATTTGGAAGTATAAACATTTAGCAGGATTAACCCAGGTAATGCAATGCAAACAAAAGTCTCACCTCCATTTTCGTCTTCTTAGAAAGCACCCTGAGCCAGTCTCCAATCATGCTCAGAACTGCAGCAAAGTAAGCCAGTCCAACCAGGATCCAGAACCACACCAGTGGTCTGTACCATTTACGATACTCTATTCTTCTGTTGCCTCCTGGAAGAGATGTATAAATGACACTTTCATTTCAGAGGTTGGGAGCATTTGATTGTCTTTTAAATCTACAACCACACGCTTTTTGAGGCATTCATCAAAACCTCCTGCCAAAGACATGTAAGCTATTTCCTGAGAACAGCAATCAGACTAGCTCAGTTTTTCTTGACAATTTATGGTGTCTGCAAGTATTTCAAAAGAAATACAATGAATAGCTTTTATATGGACTTTATTTTTATCAAGTACTAAATTGAAACAAAGTCTATAAAGGAATCCATTCAGCTGCGCAGGTAAAGTTCTTTGCCTCTGAGATCTGTCTACCAAAGCAAATCAAAAGCCACTGAACCTGTTCCCTAAAAGGGATCCACAACAGACTAAATGTAAAATGATCAAATCATACATGTTTATATATATATATATATATATATATATATATATATATATATATATATATATATATAATTATTATTATTATTATTATTATTATTTTTCTTCTGGCTCATTTGTGTGACCTTCCTCATTTGCTTATTCCCCAAATGGCCTGTATAGATTGGTTTCACACTTGTCTCTGACCTAAACTTTTAATCTTAAAATATTAAACACCTTCAGAAATGTTTGATGGATGGATAGATGGATCGAATGAATGAAGGAAGGAAGGAAGGAAGGAAAGAAGGAAGGAAAGAAGGAAAAAAGGAAGGAATGATAGATGGATGGATGGATGGATGGATGGAAGAAAGGAAGGAAGGATAGATTGAAGGAAGGAAGGATGGAAGGAAGGAAAAAAGTAAGGAAGGATGGATGGATGGATGGATGGATGAACAGAAGGAAGGAAGGATGGATGGATGGATGGATGAAAGAAAGGAAGGAAGGATAGATGGAAGGAAGGAAGGATGGTAGGAAGGATATGGAGTATGGAGTATGGAGGGAGGGAAGGAAGGAAGGAAGGAAGGAAGGAAGGAAGGAAGGAAGGAAGGAAGAAAAATCTAAAATAAATGTTTATTTCATGTAAATGATTTCACTTTAAAAGCTATGAATATCCAGTTTTGTTTAAAATTTAGTTTGCTTAGTTACTAAAGAGACAATTCCATTATTGAACGCATGGGATGAAATATGAAATGTTAAAAGTGAACAAAATATTGAAACAGGCATTAGTATAACAGGAATTCGCCATTTTATTCATACATTTATTTATACATTAATTTAATTTAATTTAATTTAATTTAATTTAATTTAATTTAATTTAATTTAATTTAATTTAATTTAATTTAATTTAATTTAATTTAATTTAACTTAATTTAATTTAACTTAATATATAAATACATATAAAAATCACAGAAGTGCTTTCCCGCATTAATCCTAAATTCAAAAATCTAAAACTAAATTCTGTCCGTACCTGCAACATAATCTCCGATCCCAACAGTTGTGAGTGTGATGACCACGAAATAAATCGCCTCCAGCCCGGTCCATCCTTCAATGTGCTTGAAGATGATGGCTGGTATGGTGACGAAGAGAATGCAGCCAGCCAAGATGAAGAGCAATGTAGAGGCCACTCGAATCTTGGTCTGGCTTATTTGATTGTGTTTGCGCTGGTGGGGGTGAAAGAGAAAAAAAAAACAATATCAACATGAAAGATCGTACAAGAGCCATTCTTAGTCACGCAAACAGCACGACTTCATTGCCACCAGCGGCTACATGTGGCATGAGAAGACATTTCGTGACTTTGTGAAGGTGGCATGTGTTCATTAGGTCTCTGATGGGCCTAATAATGGTCTGAATGAGATTGATTAGCCCTAATGAGGTGTGATCTCAGCCCGTACTGCAGATGCCACTGCCACAGCATGCTGGAGCCTCAGTTCTGTGTTTATTTACTAGGCGTTTACCTCTGCTGTGCAGGATCTGACTTACCTACCACAAACAAGAGCTGCTATCTTCATGACTAATGCCACCCAGGACGTCAGGAAAAGAAGTGACCTTGCATAGTCTAATATGATAAACCTAACACTTGAAATTCTAATTGCCATGGTAAACATTTTTATAGGAACATTTAGCATTAAAATACATTGTTGGTTTGGTTTGTTTGGAATCAGCATAGCAGTGTTTTACAGGTGCATACATTACCGTTCAAATGTTTTCGGTAGGAACAATTTTTTAAGAATATTTTAATGTTAACAAAATTGCATTCATTTGATCAAAAAACACAGCAATGAGATATTATTCCTGTTATTCTAATTTTTAGCTGCCATTACAGAGTCACATGACGTTTCAGAAATCTGATTTTTGTTTTTTAGAGTTATTTAATTTAATGCATCCTTACTGAATAACTTAAAAAAAAAAATAATAATAATAATCTAGCCCTAAGCAAGACTGCATGACTTGTGGTACTGCATGCAGTGTCACCCAAACATCACCCCATGCTCATTAGAAATATGTGTTTGTGGAGACATTTCTGCAAAAGTTTCTGCAAATGTTTCTGCGACGTTTCTACTTCAAATGTCTGGGGAGTATTGCTAAAAGGCTAATGCTCTGTCGTGTTTTCATGACGTTTTTGATGATGCAACCATGCTATTTTAACTAACTTAAACACAGATTTTAGCTCTTCACTTCACAAGTGCATCGCTGATATCGCTAATGCTGCCGAGCAAACCTATTGCATTAGAAAACGAGAAAGCTGTATACGTAATGCTAACATTCAAAAGTGTTCGTTTTCAAAGCTTGCAGCATGTTAAAAAGTCATAATATTCTGCAAGAACCTGTGCGAAAATTGGACTCTGGACTAATAAATCATACTTTGTTTAAAAAGGAATAAAAGTTGTCTGAGTTTTACTGCCTATAGTGTTCATTTCAACTAGAATCTGCAGTGATTCCTCCATATAGGTAAATGTTTTTGAGTTTTGTAGAAATGTACATAAAGGAACATGCTACCAATGAGCCTGGATGAAACATATTTGTACTCTTAGGGTACATTTATTGACAACAATGTACTAAAAATGAAAAACTTTTTCCTAATTGGTGATTTCTATTTTATTGATTTTTTTTTAAAACACCACACACATGTGCATCCTACGCATATGCACAGTATCACCATGTTTACACATTCGCATTTGTTTACACAAAGTCTGTAATGGGATTGTTTTTTAAGATTTGTGTTTTCAAGCCGCTCAAACAGTTGTTGTCATGTAAATGAGTGGCCAGAATACTTAAAAACATGTTTCGTTTTAAGTTGAAAACAGCCTTTACAAGCGTACTTTCCCACAGAGCCCATTAAACAGATCGTACTGTACATCTATCCATCACAGCTGTGTTTTCAATAACCCTAGTTTCAATAACCCAATGGTCCACTTACCCTGAACATTTTCTCCACTTTAGCAATGCTCTTCACAAAAATAGTCCCTAGTTGATCACCAACACCAGCCAGAAGAAAGCCAAAGAGTGGGATGCCAAAAATTGCATAAAGGATGCAGAAAATCTTTCCTCCCTCTGTGCTTGGAGAGATGTTGCCGTACCCTTATAAGAGAGCAATGGTATAAATTAAGATTCAACTGAAAGGCAAACTTACCACTATACTGTATATTCAAAATGACAAATGAAAGAATGTCATATGATATACTGGTAAGGGAATGTTATTGGATAATTACATGGAAATTTATTTCAACGTCAATTCAGAGTAGACAAAATCAAATGAAAAAATCATAAATGTGTTCAAATTTTGCTATGTAAAAATTCATACTACAATCAGTCTGTTAATTCCAATGCAGCCTAGTCAGAAATACTCTGTAGGTTTAAAGGGAATTGTAGGATATTACCTACTATGGTCCCCACGGATCCAAAATGTGTCTACTGAGAGCATGTTCGAAGGTTTGCCAACTGAAGTGTAAAAACTAATCTTGTTTAAACCTTTGTCCATTGCCTGCTGTATGGCTGAGCCAATGAGAAATGACATTGAGAGTACTGTCAGCATTTAGATACTGAATTGTATTGCACAACAGCTTCTTTAAGTAATTAATCACAGGCCCTGGCAGGTAACACAGCGGGTAGCTTATGGACTTCAAATGAATTACATCAAACTTCCAGTGGAATGTGCCATATAACTGCAAGTAGTGAATTAATGCCTTGTATTTTCACCACAGAGTGAAAAATAAATAAAAAGGCTTTTTACCTGGCAGTTTAAAAGTTATATCTCACAATTCTGACTTTTTATCCTACAATTCTGAGCATAAACTAAAAATAAAAATTATATATATATATATATATATATATATATATGTGTGTGTGTGTGTGTGTGTGTGTGTGTGTGTGTGTTTCAAGATATAGAACTTTCAATTTAAGTATTTTTGTGTTTTAATGTTTGTGTGTTTCAACGTGCAAGAAGTCAAAATTGTGAAATCGAAATGTGCAATTGTGAGAAAAAAAAGTCAGAATAGTGTTTTGTGTTTCTGCCAGGGAACTACAGATAATAATAATAATTGCAACTTCAAGTTAATATCTTGCAATTGTGAGTTCACATTTCAACTTTTCTTTTCCATTTATGGCTTTGATTATTTGATTTATTTCCTTACTGGGACTATAAAATGTGTCTAAAAATCAATGAATCGCCACATAAGCATCAGTAGTTTCATTTGGATTGACATTTGAAGCAAGCACATTTTCACACATTGAATATAAATGGTGCTGAAGGAGAAAATGATTGATTGGTAGTGTTAGGGGTCAGGCATATTGACTGCAACTAAGACTATAAATGTTTGACACAAGCAAATCCCTTGTATTTGGCTTGAGCTATACATATTAATGTGGGGTGGAGAGGTCTAGAAATGTATTCATAATATCCAGAGATGTATAGGTGCTACCTATTGTGGTTATCACAGTTCCAGCGAAGAAAAAGGAGCTCCCCAAGTCCCAGTGACTGGAGTTGTATGATGTGTCTCCGATAGGACTGACACCAGCATTCACTGCATCTACAGAGTGCTGGGAAAAGATAAGACTGGAGTAAAGTTCATTGTATGAGAAGCACATATTCCATTTGATTAATAGTCCATTCCAGTGACGGATCATTTAATGTGGGAATGAAAATCTAAACTGATATCAGGCCAAAATAAACAAATAATTTCAACATCGAATTGGACTGAAAATCTAAAAGCCATACTGACAGTGAATGCAATTTGAAATGAAGTATTACTTAAAAGGCAGAAAAAAAAGTATTTGGTGTACTGTTATTTCAAAACCACTGTGTATCACATAAATAATAAATCCATATATATATATATATATATATATATATATATATATATATATGTATATATATATATATATAAATATATATTAGCCCTGCAAAACGATTAATCACCTCCGAAATATAAACATGCTTTGTTTACATAATATGAGTGTATTGTATATTTCTATATATAGACACACAGCATATACAGCATATATTTTGAAAATATTTATGTGCATGTATATATTTATGTTCATTTAAACTATATCATCTATAAATATATTTATTATATAAGCATAACATATATTTCTTGAATATATCGATGCATGTGTGTGTCAGACTCTGTTCCTGTCTTGTGTTGTGTTTCCCACGTGCTCCATGTTTATTATTATGTATTATTATTACAGTATGTCCTTATTTGGTCCTTGCTGTTTCCTAATCCCATTATTTTCCCTGATTAGTTCTCTATTAGTTACAGCTGTGTTTGATTTGTTATCTAGTTTAGCCCTGTGTTTCCTTGTCTCCAGTGTTTGGTGTTGAACGTCTTCATGTCTCTTAGTGTTTTTATCCCTGCAGTTTTGTCATGTGCACCTTGAGAAACTGTGACAGAACACCAAACTGAAACAGTATAGTAAGTGGTGCCCCTTCTGCATGTTTTGTTTCCTCATTTTTTGAAAATGTTTTTGTTTTCCCTTGTTTTCTTCCTGCGGCATGGAAATAGCTGCTAGCTTCTCTGCCCTAGCCTGCAGAGATCTCCCCTTTGTGGAGTATGTGTGGGAGTTCTGTGGGTTCCCCTGCGAAAATAGCACTGGACAATGCCATGCTAAACTCTCTTTTTTGGATCGGAGCCAATTGCTTTCGCCCCATTTACCTGACTGAGCTGGAGAGAAGAGATCCTCCTGTGTCTGGAGAGCATCCATTCCCGATACAGAACCAGCCCGCAGTCAAGCCCACTGACCACACTATTCACTTGTAACCAAAAGAGGAGGATGAGGCAAAAAGGAATGCTCTCGGCCCTTATTCTTTCCTGAAAGCGCTCCCCCAGAACTCGCTTAAGTGTCGCTTAAACGTCACGCCGTTGTCGGCTCCAGCCCCTGAGCTCAGTCCAGTGTTGGCTCCAGTCCCAGAACTCACTCCGGTGTCGGCTTCAGCCCAAAAGTTTGTTCCAATATCAGCTCTATCCCCTGGCCAGAGAGATGGTTCTAGTTCCAGACCAGCATCAAGATAGGACTGCAGTTTTCAATTCCTGGCCAGTGAGGACTGCTATTCCTGAGTTTAGCTCATGGAGGGCTGCTGTTCCTGAGTTTAGCCCAAGAAGTGCCCCCATTCCTGTTTCTAGGCCCAGAGAGGATCAAGGTCCCTATGTCAAGCCCACATAGGGCCTTGAAACCTTGAAGCCTTGTAATTTCCCTCAGGTATTCTTTATTTTTTGGTCAGGGGTCACAGGGTTCCAGCTGCAGAGGCTGGGGCGGCGGCCTCAGAGCCTGCTCCACAATGGTCTCCTGAACTGCCTGCTCCACCTTGGCTCCCGTGTCTGTTTTGAGGGTATCCAGAGCAGCCATTTCACCTCCCAGTTGGATGCTGTGAGGCACGAGGACATGCCTTCTGGGAGGGAGGGAGTAATGTCAGAGTCTGTTCCTGTCTTGTGATGTGTTTTCCTTACACATGTGTTCCATTTGTATTATAATGTTCTTATTAGGTCCTTTCTGTTTTATGTACCCATTATGTTCCCTGATTAGTTTTCCATTAGTTTCAGCTGTGTTTGATTAATTATCTAGTTTACTCTTTGTACTTAAGCCATGTGTTTCATTGTATCCAGTGTCCCGTCTTCATGTCTGTCAGTGTTTATATTCCTACAGTTTTGGTTTTATTGAAGTCTTTCCAAGTAAAATGTCCATTGAGTGACGCAAAAGTTGTTCAATCTTACATCAAAAAAATTTTCATGATCAAGTTATGATGTTGTACGCAAGGTGTGATTTGTGAAAATTTTCCTGTTCCCTATCACTTATCCCACATACAGTATATCGACTATATCACAGATCACAGAAATAAATACAGATAATTTTTCACAGCTGTTATAAAACCGTTTTTAACAATAAATATTCTGAAATTACCCAGCTTCGCTATTTGACAACAGTTTATAATAATAGTTGGTATTGCCCGTGTGTTTCTTGGTGCAGTCGATATATCTATCCTCACGCTGGCCACGATTGCTGTGTCACGTGTCTGGGCTTCAGCACGTGGATGACTCGATTATCTTAAAGGTACAGAGTCCCCTCTGCCGCACCCAATTGTAGCTCCTCTTCTCGTGAGAGAGCTACTTCAGCTGGTGGCCAGGGTGATCTGAAGGTTACCGTGTGAGCTTCCCTGACAAGCCAGCCTCTTCGGGCCACACCCCCTCACAAACGCTGAAGCCGGTTGAGTTCTGGATGAGTTCCTGGACCCTCTCAGGCTCCTGACATCTCATTCGGGGCTCAGAAGGAAGACCTTGTGTCAATCGCCACATCACAAGGCGGGCTTGAGTCCTCGGGAGTTGAGGATTCAGCTGTGTTGCCTCCATCGGAGTGCCAGCGTTTCCCAAGTCCGTTTCCCAAGTTTGTCAGGCCAAGTGGCATTCCTGAGACAGGTGACCATCAGGAGATGGTAACAGGACCACTCCTTCCCCCGAAAGAGGGCCGGGGGAGAACCCCTTGTTCACGAAGAGCTATTTCTTCTACCTTCGGGTCCCAAGAGGCCACGCTGGCGATGTGCTTCCTCGCCGCTCTCATTCTCCTCTCCCCCTGTCAGTTTCCATGCAAAGCTGGCTAGAGAACGCATTGTCTTTTCATGCCCTCTTTGCTACTTGGAGTCAGACGAGTGCCGCCCCCGCCCCCGCTAAGGGACACTACGCCTCCCATGCCGGGGCTGTCTGCTCCACCTTGCTGCCCCACTAAAGAACAAGGTGTCCGTATCCTCAACTACCTCGACGACTGGCTGGTTCTAGCTCACTCTCGAGCACGATTGTGTGAGCACAGGGATCTGGTGCTCAGACAATTCGCCTGGCTGGGCCTTCAGGTCAACTGGAAAAAGAGCAAACTCTCCACTGTGCAGAGAATCTCTTTTCTTGGCATAGAAATAGACTCGGTTGCCATGTTAGCACAACTTACGAATGAGCGCACGCAGTCACTGCTGAATTGCCTAAACAATTAGAGGGCAAGAGTGCAGTTCCACTGAAACTGTTTCAGAGGCTCCTGGGCATAAGGCATCCACAGAAGCAGTCATACCGCACATGTTACTCCATATGAGACCACATCAGCACTGGCTTATGACCGAGTCCCAGGATGGGCATGGCAACTGGGCATGCTCTGAGTGTCCTTGACTCCGGCCTGCCTCCAAACCTTGTTGGACCCCTCGTTTCTGAGGGCTGGACCCCAACTTCAGTGGCATGTCAATTGCCTCGAGTTGCTAGCAGTACAGCTTGCCATGCACCGCTTCAGGGCCCTGCTGAAGGACAAGCATGTTATGGTCCGTACTGACAACACTGTCAGGGTGGTCTACGCTCCTGCTGCATGTCTCAACTAGATAGCCATCTCCTCTTCCGGAGTTAGAAGCATCTGAGGTCGCTTCGTGCTATTCACATCCCGGGAGGCTCAATTGTGCAGCCGAAGAACTTTCACGGCAGCAGTCTCACCCCGGGGAATGGAGACTCCACCCCCAGTCAGTTCAGCTGATTTGGGAACGCTTCAAAGACACTCAGGCAGACCTGTTTGCCTCTCCAGAAAATTCCCACTGCCAGTTGTTTTACTCCCTGACTGAGGGCACCCTTGGCACGGACACTCTGGCACACAGCTGGCCTCTGGTTGGAACGAAGGCTGTCTCCTTCCACTCTCAAGGTCTATGTGGCCACCATTTTGGCTCAACATGACCCTGTTGAAGGTTAGTCTCCTGGGAAGCACGATCTGATCATCAGGTTCCTGAGAGGAGCAAGGAGGCTCAATCTGTCTCGCCCTCAGCAAGTCCCCTCTTGGGACCTCGCAGTGGTTCTATCGGCACTGCAGAGGGCTCCCTTTGAACCCTTGCTCTCACTGGCAGCTTTGGCGTCTGTGAAGAGGGTCGGGGGTCCAGGCATTTTCAGTTGATGAAGTGTGCCTGGAATTTGGGCCGGCTAACTGTCATTTTATCTTGAGACCCAGGCCTGGGTACGTGCCTTGAGACCTCAAGACCTGCCATGCCCCCTAGGGGTGGGAGCTCACTCAACTAGGTGTGTAGCTTCCTCCTGGACACTGGCGCATCGCTCCTCACTAACAGACATCTGTAGAGCTGCGGGCTGGGCGACACCTAACACATTCGCGAGATCTTATAATCTCTGTGTAGAGCCGTGTTCTCCTGGGTACTCACCCCTTTGGGCCAGTAAGGACCTGCTCGGTGTCAATCTGCTTGCAGCGCCATTTCACTCCACGGACTGGATACGTGCGCTATTCCCCTAAGGTGAGTTCCTCCGTTCAGAACCCTGGGTTCCTCCAGCACTGTTGATGTCAGGCACTTGCGTACATGCACATTTGTTCAGTCCTGTGTGTTGATTGTGATTGGTCACATATACCAACAGCAACACATTTTATCGACGACCGTTTCGTGAACCTAGGAGAGGAGGTTATTCTGACTTTTTTCTGTTTTTTTATTAGTTTAAGTATTTGCTATTGACTGTTCAAATGCAGAGTTTTGTGCACCCTGTGTGTGTGTGTGTGTGTGTGTGTTGTTTACTGCAGTGCTCATTTCAGCTTGAAACTGTATGTGTATGCACCTTTTCAGAGTTTTTCAAAAATGTACACAGAGCCTTTTCCAATAAGCCTATGTATCAAGCAGTACATGAAACATCCAGCTATATATTATAAAGCATGATGACTCATGATGCCTCACACATTCTAGTCATTCCAAATAGAACAAACAATAAATAGATCCACTTTTGTTAGGCAAACTGTAGTTTTTGAGCTACAGTTTGTCATGTTCAAGGCACCCTACCAAGGTGGAGATAGAAATAAGCTGTCTAGCTTTAATGAGCCTTAGATGATCAGATGTATCATTAATAGAGAGGAACAGAGAGGGCAGATCAGAAACAGGTCACTCAGCCCAACAGGATGCCTCGAGAGCAGATGGAAGTACTATACTGAATTCGACAGGAAGCGGCTCAGGTGTGAGAAAAGAGTGTGTGGGCAGCTGAAGGGCAGGTACACTGCAGAGTCTTGTCAGTCTAGACTGGATGCGTAATACAAAGTTTTAAAGCCAAGTGTAGCAATGAAAGCAGAACCTCATGCAAGAATTTCAAGTTTATTGAATTTGCAAGAAAACAACTACTATCAAGAACAAAATAAATTCTAGAATTTATGAAAAGCAGATATCTTATGAATACCAGATATCTTATTACAATCTTTTAAGTTTTGAGCATTATGAAACTGAAATAGCCATATTTACATTCTCTGTATCTGACGATTCAATGCAAGAATGGAAACAGCTGTCCCTTGGATGGATGCTCTTTGAAAAGCTCAATTCTCTCATATAATGTGATGTTCTCCACTGTTTAGCGCAAATGGTTTTACCTCAACACAGACTGCTAGAAAGCACAAATTTGCATTCCATATGTCTGCAGCTCATCTTCAATTTCTTTTCTGAACTGATCTAAACTGCATTTTACTCCATCTGCTTGCCTGGGTGACTTGTATATGCATCTGTGTCCCCTACTGGGAGACATTATACCTCTTTTAAGGTGGTGAGAAGATGATTCCGAAGAAATATAAATGTGTCTTCACAGCAGACAGCAGGTGCTCAGATGACAGCATCTGAAAGCTTTCAATCCCATAATGATAAATGTCACTATGACAGAGATAAGCCATATAGAAGCTGTAAATACTGAGTTTCATGAGGGATGCCGTTTTCCTAGCTATAAGATCCTGCCTCAAACAAAGAGAGATTGATCAAGAAACCCAATCTCCACTAATCACCACTGCACTTTGTTATGATTTTTAAATTAAATTCATGCTGAAACATGGTTTTAAAAAACACATACTGTAGCTGCTCAACTGATTTATGCTAACTTTTCATATACATTTTCTATTTTTTTATTTTATTTATTTATTTATTGGGTGGGGGGTGAAATATGACTTGGACTTCTCATCTTGAAATTCACAAATGGTATAATATAACCAAAACATACAGTACTACAAAATATAATATTGTTAAAGCTTGGCAAGCCCTTAAAAACAGTGGTATTATATATCAGGATATTTAAGCTTACTTGACTCTCCAATTCTCACTACTGTAATGCAAAATATAAATTATCATTCTCAAGTAATAATATATTATGGTAGCGTTAGTTTTGTAGCTTTTAATTACAAAGTATTTTTTTTATTTAAATAATTTCAGAAGCCTATATTTATAATTTATTGTTTGTCTCTAGTATATTTATTTAGCCAGTGTTAGAGGCATGTTAAGTAGGATATATAATAGTATATGGGAAATGAAATTAAATATTTGATTTGTTCCATTTCCTGGCAGGTAGAGTGATGTACGGTAACTGGAGGTGAAGAATCTGAACAAATATCAAAGCAATTCCTCGAGCTGTAGACAGTAATGCTTGAACATTTCCTGGCAATTTTAGCAGCAACACCTTTTGATAGTCAATGTGCAAGCATTAGTGCACACGCTCTGTCTGGTCTGCAGCTCAAAGAAGTGATTTGGCATTTCTTCAAATTCTTCACCTCCAGTTACATCACTGCAAGACTGCAGTACATATGCACAGCTCACAGTCTGAGCAGAGCAAAAGCAACAGCTTACATGCAGATAATCCACACGCCAATAGCCTGAATCATCGACGCTTTGCAGTATTTCTAATCGGTAAAACCACAAGTTACGTTTCCCGCTGCAGATCCATTTTCCATTTTCTTTGTTCCACAATTCCCAGCTCAAACAACATTCAACAGCAGAAGCTGACAGGAAGCAGCTGTCATATCCGCCTCTCTACTGGAGTTGGTGAGGCTGAGCTATTTTGAAATGGTGCTTTGTTACAAAGCTCTCAAATGCAGCTGGTTCTAGATTAAATTAGGGTTTCAGGTTATTGATTCAGTTATGGTTTTTAACCTCCCAGCCTCAGCATTGCGATGGGCGAGCTCCACATTTTCCCCTGCCCATACTCCTGATGGAGCCCCATTAGCGCAGAGGGAATCAAGATCCTCCAGCAGATGCTTTTAAGACTTGATTGTTCTTTATCTGCGGGGCTGGATGATTATCACCGCTCATCTATCAAGGAAGCTTCTGGTTCTTTAACTTGGCTTCATCTCTCAAGGACATCTTGAGCAACCGAAAATCACAGTAACAAACACTAGAACTGCTCAACAATATTGACTGCTCAACACAAAAAAGGTTAAAGGGGTCATATGATGCGATTTTTCCTTTCTCTATGGAGTGTTACAAGCTCTTGGTGCATAAAGAAGATCTGTAAAGCTGCAATGACTAAAAGGATGTAATTAACTAAGGATGTAACTAACTGTCTTTACATTTATTTTGAAAGATAAAGTTCACGATTATGGAAAGGAGCGTTACATTTTGACAGTGATTAGCCAATCACAATGTACTGGGTCATTTGGCCAATCAGAGCAGACCGCATTTCTCAGAAGGAGGGACTTTGTTGAAAACAATGTGTTTGAGAGACGAGTCATAGAGGACCTACAATAATGTACAGTATTTGAAATAGAATGTTTTTTTTTTTTTTTACATTAAAGCATGTCAAATTATTCTGTTACACCAAATACACAAAATAATGATCTTAAAAAAAGCATCATATGACCCCTTTAAGAATGTGTACTTCAACAAACGGTCTTCCACTGTTGGTGTTGTGACCTGCTGAGTGAATAATGAAACTGGCAGAATAGTCAGACATTGACAGAGCATTGCAGATGCTTGAACCATATGAATGATTTTCTGGAAGATGAGAATCTGTCAGTGTCTAATTTGATCTGCATTGTATAAAAAATATCTTGACCTGTTAATGGATCCAGAAAATCATTATTGTGATTGTGAGGGTATTTTTATTTATTTTATTTTTTATTTTTGTGTGTGTGTGTGACTCTAATGCTAACTTGCTAAAATGAGCAATAAAAGTCAATATTGCAACATAATCTTGCCTATGTGCCTATACATACAATTCACAACAGCTTCCAGCTGAAATTAATATTTGTGGCAGTTTTTTATTCCTTTCACAGAAATTGTGATTATGAAAAACACTTTTCTTTAAACTAATTCATTTTTACATCTGCATGAAATAATCAGCTCCATATGGCTTTTCTGACGTAGTAAACTTGCTCGATAGCCCACCTGGTACAGCACTGCACTTGCTATTATGAGACAAAAGAGCTTAAAGACTGGTTGAAGCCAATTTGCTTCAGCAAATGCCGTTTTATATCATGTTTGCTTTTGCAGGGTTTAGTGTAGGTGACAATTTTTTCTCAAATGGAACAGAATGTAAACCTTTTAATGCATTAACTGTCATGATACATACAACTACCAATGTTGCCAAAGGGACATTTTACAGCACTAACAATACACTTAACAATACACTTAATCATTGATTGAATTCTAAGGATTTTTTTTTCTCACCTCATCTGTCATCTTTCTCAACATTATTGCATATTCCACAAAGATACATGCTATGCTTTAGAATTTTCCTGGAAGAACATATCCTTTAGAACAGCCTTTGCTTAGTGAGCATTTATATGATGTCTTACAATGCTGCCTTAGTAGGCAGCTCACCTGCTATTGAAACAGAACCAGAGTCAATTTCTGGAAGGTCTCTGCACTTGGGTGCCACTTTCCCTGTTTTATGAGGAGCTGTGAGCACTGGACCCTGAAACCCCCAGAACTAGTAAAAAAGAGGGTAACGCAGTGCAAGACAAATAAACTGCATCTGTCAAGATTGAGCAGAGCCTGACCCTTGTAAACCAGGCTATAAACAGATAACATGGATATTTTTTTACCTTTCTTAAAATAAAAACTGATTTAAACATAGGTCTGCATGGAGTGTATGAGAAAGTAAACATGAAAATTATACGAAGAAAATTTAAATTTACAGAAACAACATGACTTGTGCATAAATTGAAAGGTCTTGAATTTGAATGACTCTGTAATAAAAATTGATTTATGTCTATAGTAGTTCTTATAATACACTTTATGCCAAGATGATTTATGACTTTGACCTTTGACCTTTTGACAGGTTGAACTTCCGGTAACCTTATGATGGATGGGCGGGATAAAAGAGATCAAGGGTTAACCTATGACCTTTCCACGCATCGATCATGTGGTTTTGACAGAAAGTTTTACCCTATTGACCTAATTAGTTCTAAATCATGTTTTTGACGGCTAGTTTAAACGGTACATGAAAGACTCCTCAAGCATCGATCATGCGGTTTTGACAGAAAGTTTTACCCTATTGACCTAGTTAGTTTTAAATTATAACGGTATATGAAAGACTCCTCACGCATCGATCATGCGGTTTTGACAGAAACCGTTTGAAGTTTGTGTCAGCTTGTTTGAAGTCACAGTTATACGGTTATGTGTGTGTGTGTGTGTGTGTGTATGTGTGTGTGTGTGTGTGTGTGTGTGTGTGTGTGTGTGTGTATGGTTATACGGCTTCTCCCCCCTCCCATTACATTCATGAGCGGTGTATAAATGGCGTCGGTGTGTTGCATTATATATAAAACATTTCAGTTATATAATTTATATAATTTATGTAATATAATAATGATCATGCTAAAGTTGAAAACATTTTAGTTATAAAATATGTGACATTCAGTTATTTCACATTTATATATATATATATATATATATATATATATAACTTTATATAATTTATATAATCTAAAACACATTTTAATTATTTCACATTTATATATATAAAAATATAATTTATATAATCTAAAACACATTTTAGTTATTTCACATTCATATTTAAAACATTATATAATCTAAAGCGATTTAACTAAGGTTGAAAAGCTTTAGGACTCTCTCTGAATGATAGCACACGGCTGAGCCGTGCTCATCCCCCAGGGTGAGAGACAGAGAGAGCGCGCCTGCAGGCGCGCGCTCGTGCCCGCAGGGAGAGAGACAGAGAGAGAGAGAGCGCGCCTGCCACAGTACAACAGAGTTTGAAAACATGTAGTTCTTTATATAATATACATATTCTAAGTTTAAAAACATTATGTTCTTTTAAAAAAGTTTATAAATGAAACCGTTATAAAAAATATACTGAATCCGACTGTTTCAGATAAAACAAGATCCACATTTTTTTTTTTTTGAGAGCAGAAAGGAGGTATTTTCACACGCCTTTGATCCAGCGTCCGCGTTAGCGCACAACAGTGGACACTCGTCGGAATTTACTACAAAATCATAATATCTTCAAAGCCATTTTTTAATTAAAACCATCGTATCTCACGCGGGAGTACCATGTTTTTGACAGTTTTCTGACGGTTTGGTGCGCGGCTAGCATCTCTTGTACCACATCTCTCTCCCTCTCAGTCATTCATTCGTCTCCAAGTCTTATTTTCTTCTTTTAATGAATATAAACACATTATACATTCACAAACAATTTAAAACAAAACATTTACATTATTTTTGTTCATCACTAAAAATATACATTTTACCAGGTTCGTGGAAAAATATATAATTGAACAGAATGAAGAATATGGTCTATTGAGCAACCCGGACGTGTCATTGACACAATTCAGTTAAATTCATTTCACATTAATCGTTGCAAAACATTTTCTATATTATATTTAGAACCTTTTATATCCATCTTTTATATCATATCTTTTTTCAAAAGCTGTATAATTATTTATTTTAACCGTACACCTACAGTACCACCACAATAAAATGTTGCATGCACGTACATTTTTTATGAAATGTAGTTTTAAGCGATCTGAATTATGACTAGCCTATAAATCTCATCATAAACCGCACGTACCTTGTTATATCACTATAATATCCACGGCGCTATACAAATCTGTATTCTGATAAACCATATAAACAAGCGGACATAAGCATGGAGATATCAAGTTAAAAAGAGACTTATCTCTATTTTAAACAATATGAAAAAATATATAAATAAAATTATATATGACAACGTGTTACTAAAGCAGAACATACATTTTAAACATGTTTATCAAACTTATAAAACACATCGCAGTAACAGACAAGTTACTAAACCAAAGCAAATCAATTTATCATAATTTTTTAATCATGTATTCAACATATACTTATACAACATATACAAACACGTTTTTAATCATATTTTAAACAAAAACTGATCATAAACGACGCCTTCTCAAAATTACAGACATGTACAAACATGCTGATCACATATTATGGGATATTCAGACTTTAGCCATTAATACGTTTTAGGATAATGAAAAACACCAACGTCTGGGGACTGCCAAAATATCTCCAGCCCCCCCAAAACCCACTCAGATTCCAGGGTTAAAGAATATGGAAATAAATAATTATATAATGACATCAGGCTACTAAAGCAATTAATAAAAAATAAAAAGTATAACTAAAAAAAAAAGATAACTTATTTTAAATGTGATTGTATATAGCATAGTATATAAAATAAACATTTCTGATGATACATATAAAAAAATATATCCCTTACATTTTTAGAACCGGTGAGAGATGTCCAAACATGAATGAAATATCCCCAAAATAAAATAATACGACTTAAAAAAATAATTTAAAATGATTAAATCATAAACAGAATCTCACAGGTCCTCGTAGTCAAATGTATGTGAGACCTGAGGGGCTGCTTCACACACACCCCCGCGCAGGCGAGGGTGGAGTTCCAGACCGCATGAACTAAGTCAGTGGTGTACATTATTTCAAAGCTAACATTAATGTAATGTTTTTTAATAATCAGTACCCCCACTACATCTGTTTAAATGTTTCTTAATGCAACAAAATAATGATGTATATATTACTAAAATATTTTATATTTTTATATAATATTATATAATAAATAATTATTTCTATCATATTATATCATATCATATATATATATATTATATTAGATGCGTTATGCATTAATCACTTTAGATTCTTTAAAGTTCTTATTTTTAGCACGATCTTCAAAGTTTTTAAATACCATCCCCCAACCCCCACCCCCCACCCTCTCTCTCACACATACACACACATACACACACTCTCTCTCCCTCTCCCTCTCTCACACACACTCTCTCTCTCTCTCTCTCCTCTCCCTCTCCCTCTCTCTCACACACACACACACACACACACACACACACTCTCTCTCCCTCTCCCTCTCTCACACACACTCTCTCTCTCTCTCTCTCCCTCTCCCTCTCCCTCTCTCACACACACACACACACACACACACACACACACACACAATGAAACATGAAGCCAAAGTCTTTCTGTATGTTTTTTTTTTTAAATGAAACTTAAAATATTGATTTTGCTTTAAATGCATGCTCGTTTGTTTGTCACAGCATAGACTGTGAAGTTTAGATGAAGTTGTTTTATCTTCATAAGAAAACTTTAGAAGAAAGACCCTCGATCGTATTCAACCTTTAAAGATGGTTCAGGAAAGACCCACGCATCCTAGAGATGTAATTTATGTGCGTTGCTACGGTCGTAAACCTTTCACATATCTACGGTACTTTCAGACACGGAGCAGGAAAGACATTTGCGGGCCCTCTGCTTAGCCGTCCCAAAATACCTCCATTTAAAAGCAAAAATATTAAAATGACCGCCTGTACATCTAACATGCTGTAGTTCTATTTTATATGTTTTGTATTAAAAGTACTATCCATATTATATTCCTTATTTAAACAATATATTTAACCGACAGTATCCCCCCAACGTGTGTTTTCCATCAGTCGTTTGCCCTTCAGCCTTATTACGTAGTGCTTTTCATTTAGCCTACTCTAAGATCCCTTTACAATAGTGTAATGAAAGTTAACTTTTCTTAAAGTTTATAGTTGTATTTTACTATATACCCATCCTTCTATCCAGAAGATTGTATGCGTACTGTAAAATAACAAATATACATCTTGCTTAAAGTCAGTCAAATAATTACACCTACAATTTGAAATGTGTTTAAACACATTGTGTGTCACTAAAGCAAGGCACGCCGTCTATCGTCTTATTTTTTAAATAACCGATGACCGTCATCGTCTCTTCATATAATTTATCCACCCGAGTGCTTTTCTCACACGAGTAGAAAACTCTTTCTCTTTGGATGTGTTTGACAGAAACATAATTTCTACATCAGAATTTTTTTTAAATGTACGCTGAACTTTTCTCATTCGACAGAAATACTATTTTCAAATTATTTACCCGTCCTATAACACCCGATGTAAATGTTCTTACCTAGAACAGAAAACATACGCTTTGACTATTTTGTAGGCATCGTGTAATGTTTAATGGTTTACTAAAAAGCTGTAATCACCGGCAGCTGTGGTTTTCAAAATGAAAGAAATGTACGAACTAAGGATGTTTCGACTTTTATCAATATTTCCTTTAGACCCGGATAAACCGGTAATTAATTTTCTATGCGAGTGACACAATATACAGTTCTCATACTATTGGTGTAAATAGCCGTGCTAAAACATTTAGGGACTATTTTTGCAGGCCAGCAGATTATGTCAAGGGTGTTTCACATCTAAGAATCACAATGTTTTGTAAATGACATTTTTCTTACACCTCGAGATTTAGCCGTATCAAGATTTCGCAATTTGTTTGTCGGACCGTACGTTTTAGGCGATCTTTGTGCGGCGTCATCGTAATAGGAATAAATGAAAATTAAGAAATTTAAGTTACAGTTCTTCTCTTTGAGATATTTCTTTTACCCCAGCTTTGTGTCTGTCCAAAAGTGTGATCGCATGAAGCATCGACGCAAAAATGAAGTCTAGCTGTTTTTACACTTAAAACTATTACGACCTTAACAAATCAAACGGGTACACTCGTTTAAGTTTGAGTGCGTTAAAGTTTCCACACTCTTGTGAGATACATTTTATCCATAACCTTACGTGTATTTGAGTGACCAAATCACTAAGAAAGAGTATGGTGAGAAAACTAACGTTTACAACGCATATAGGATTCAGAATACAATTGTTAAAGTATAATTTTTTTTTTTGTTAAATGTTGATTTGTAAATTATATTTTTATTACTCCGCTAGATTTAGTCATCGTGTTCGGATAGCCGATGACACAATTCACATTATGTTTTAAGACTCCTGTAAGTTCATGCTAACTCTCCGCGTGGGAAAGAGAGCGGGGTGAGCGTATTCTATTCATTTAAGAAAAATTATTAAACATTTCCCCCGAACTTTTTTTTCTATTATTTTGACAAAACACGACACGACGACATTAAAGAATGTTATCAGTTCCTACGGCCATCTTCTTCGATTCAAAAGCAACATCTCTAGTGTACGTGTGTAATGTGCTAAACATCTTTGCTTCTCCAGATTTGTTAGATACCGTTGTAATACAAAACGCATTTGAGAACTACGACGTTCTCACTTTTGTAACGGTTATAGAAAAATGCCGCACACACTTTGCATTTCATAATTTCAGTGATTTTAGCTGTAATGGTCACATAAGACAAAAATTGTTCAACGTGTGACTCGTAAACATGTATCATTTTATTTTATTTTATTTTTTACCAGAGATAGTCGACCGATCTGTTGACACGTTGTTTTGCAGTTTTCTTTGACTGCGGTCAAACATACACTGCCTGTTCACAGGAATTTTACAGCATGACAATATCGCCCCTACATCTAGAGCTCTTGTTCATATAGCCGATGGACCGTATTCAACATTGTTTCAGCATTTGCCGCTTGACATTAAAGAGTAGGCCTATGCGTACTCCCCTTTGGTCGTAAGCATTAACATCTACCGTGCGCTGAGATTTTTCTGCTTTTGTTCACTTTTGACGGATTTGCTAGAGGGACTATGTCGCCTCGTTGTAACGTGATTACGTTTAAGATCCATAAGATTGCGCTAGATTCACCTGAAAAGGTTATAGATATAGTCTTTTATACAGGAAATGTGTATCAGAATAACAATTACCTAATAGTGAAATCCATTCTTCTAAACTATTGTGGAAAACTTTGAATGTTGATCTGTCCCACCAGCCGTGCATCTTTTTCATTGTTTTTTAGATAAAGTCTATTCTCAGAGTTTGGTCAAACAGACAAAAACATGAACAAAATAGAGTACAAGATGATTAAATGATTGTCAAGAGAGTGTTTTAAACTGAGATTGTGATGCACTTTAGAGCTTTTTTCTGCTCTACCTGTGTCACAAAGACAAATAATAGCCACTACCTCGACTTTTAAAATGAGCCTCACCATCTTCTGTTATGACTCTTATACTTAATACAAACCCATCTACTACACTAAAGTTAGACATTAAAAGTCATGGATGTGGTATTTTCATCGTATGCATCTCTAAACAGTACTTCAATAAATAAACCGCTGTTGATAAGTCGTTCATTTAAGTGAGAGGCGGGATGATTTTGACCGTTTTAGTCATTGATCGTGCTTTAAAGTCTGATCCGGGAAAACGCTTCTACAACTGTAACTGCGGCTGTCACGTCTAAATAACCCGCTGTTCTTTCAGAAACCGCGAGGCGAGCAGTTTCTGACATCTATTAATTCACTTCATGTTTTTCACCACCGCAAATGTTTTGTTTAGCATACATGTTAGTTTTAGTCAGTTACATAGGTGTCACGCATGAAGTTTATAGTTATTTTAAATAATTATGATAGAGTTACAGGTTTAGGTTAGTGGGGTGCCTGGTAAGCGGTGACAACTTCGAGCATCGGAGACGACGGTGTTACTCAAACAGCCCATATCTTTATCTTAACAAAAACTGTCGTATTAGCGCGTTACTAAGACAAAATCTGTAAACAGCGTTCATTAATATGTTGAAATGAAAATAAACATACAAAACTTTATAAAGACCGTGAGTCCGATATAGCCTAACACCGCATAGACAAATGTTTGTTCTAACGCTTTCACCCTAAAATTGCCGAGATTTCTTGACTTTGCCGTGTTTAACGGGCGCTAATCCTTACGATACAATCCTTCATTGCTCTGTTCATAATGTACATACAATCCCTGCATTGCATTCATATTTTTATTCTGTATATACTCTGATCGATATTGTACGTATATAGCAACTACACTGTACATCATAGCTTTACTTACTCTGCACTTTTATGTATATAAAACATCTATTCTTGCGCTTCTGGTTAGATGCTAACCGCATTTCATTAGCTCTGTACTTGTACTCTGCATAATGACAATAAAGTTGAATCTAAACAAGTACAATCTTCCAGGACTTTGCTCAGTCTTTCTGTTTAAATTTGTTTAAACGGACTTTCGCATTCTTATCTTATTTTCACCAACTAACTTATTCCTAGGCCTCGCGGATTGTTTTCTAGTTTTTGCCCTCAACCTCTTTGTTCATACGTCGCGATATCTCTGTGAATTTGCTCGATTTCATAAAATATTTTTTACGTTATATCATTATACTATCCTACTTTATATCAGATCATTTATGTCATACAAGTTTGTTCTTCATATTTCTCTTACATATATTTCCGTCCATTCACCCCCGGTTAGAGTATTCCACGACTGTATACTCATTTGAAGTCTCTTCGACGTATGCTAAGATCATTAAAAAATGAACTCTGAGAAAGAATATCCGGTTGAAAGGATTCAAACTTTTATTTCAACAAAACAGTGT